>NC_141534.1:263147500-263447500 GCF_021556685.1 Rattus norvegicus | reverse complement strand
GTGTATTTGCTTCTTTTTGTTCTAGAGCTTTTAGGTGTGCTGTCAAGCTGCTGACATATGCTCTTTCCTGTTTCTTTCTGCAGGCACTCAGCGCTATGAGTTTTCCTCTTAGCACAGCTTTCATTGTGTCCCATAAGTTTGAGTATGTTGTATCTTCATTTTCATTAAATTCTAAAAAGTTTTTAATTTCTTTCTTTATTTCTTCCTTGACCAGGTTATCATTGAGTAGAGCATTGTTCAATTTCCACGTATATGTGGGCTCTCTTCCCTTATTGTTATTGAAGACCAGTTTTAGGCCGTGGTGGTCCGATAGCACGCATGGGATTATTTCTATCTTTCTGTACCTGTTGAGGCCCGTTTTTTGACCAATTATATGGTCAATTTTGGAGAAAGTACCATGAGGAGCTGAGAAGAAGGTATATCCTTTTGCTTTAGGATAGAATGTTCTATAAATATCCGTTAAGTCCATTTGGCTCATGACTTCTCTTAGTCTGTCGACATCACTGTTTAATTTCTGTTTCCATGATCTGTCCATTGATGAGAGTGGGGTGTTGAAATCTCCCACTATTATTGTGTGAGGTGCAATGTGTGTTTTGAGCTTTTGTAAGGTTTCTTTTACGTATGTAGGTGCCCTTGTATTTGGGGCATAGATATTTAGGATTGAGAGTTCATCTTGGTTGTTTTTTCCTTTGATGAATATGAAGTGTCCTTCCTTATCTTTTTTGATGACTTTTAGTTGGAAATTGATTTTATTTGATATTAGAATGGCTACTCCAGCTTGCTTCTTCTGACCATTTGCTTGGAAAGTTGTTTTCCAGCCTTTCACGCTGAGGTAGTGTCTGTCTTTGTCTCTGAGGTGTGTTTCCTGTAGGCAGCAGAATGCAGGGTCCTCGTTGCGTATCCAGTTTGTTAATCTATGTCTTTTTATTGGGGAGTTGAGGCCATTGATATTGAGAGATATTAAGGAATAGTGATTATTGCTTCCCGTTATATTCATATTTGGATGTGAGGTTATGTTTGTGTGCTTTCATTCTCTTTGTTTTGTTGCCAAGACGATTAGTTTCTTGCTTCTTCTAGGGTATAGCTTGCCTCCTTATGTTGGGCTTTACCATTTATTATCCTTTGTAGTGCTGGATTTGTAGAAAGATATTGTGTAAATTTGGTTTTGTCATGGAATATCTTGGTTTCTCCATCAATGTTAATTGAGAGTTTTGCTGGATACAGTAACCTGGGCTGGCATTTGTGTTCTCTTAGGGTCTGTATAACATCAGTCCAGGATCTTCTGGCCTTCATAGTTTCTGGAGAGAAGTCTGGTGTGATTCTGATAGGTCTGCCTTTATATGTTACTTGACCTTTTTCCCTTACTGCTTTTAATATTCTTTCTTTATTTTGTGCGTTTGGTGTTTTGACAATTATGTGACGGGAGGTGTTTCTTTTCTGGTCCAATCTATTTGGAGTTCTGTAGGCTTCTTGTATGTCTATGGGTATCTCTTTTTTTAGGTTAGGGAAGTTTTCTTCTATGATTTTGTTGAAGATATTTACTGGTCCTTTGAGCTGGGAGTCTTCACTCTCTTCTATACCTATTATCCTTAGGTTTGATCTTCTCATTGAGTCCTGGATTTCCTGTATGTTTTGGACCAGTAGCTTTTTCCGCTTTACATTATCTTTGACAGTTGAGTCAATGATTTCTATGGAATCTTCTGCTCCTGAGATTCTCTCTTCCATCTCTTGTATTCTGTTGGTGAAGCTTGTATCTACAGCTCCTTGTCTCTTCTTTTGGTTTTCTATATCCAGGGTTGTTTCCATGTGTTCTTTCTTGATTGCTTCTATTTCCATTTTTAATTCCTTCAACTGTTTGATTGTGTTTTCCTGGAATTCTTTCAGGGATTTTTGCGATTCCTCTCTGTAGGCTTTTACTTGTTTATTAATGTTTTCCTGTGTTTCCCTAAGTGTGTTCATGTCTTTCTTGAAGTCCTCCAGCATCATGATCAAATATGATTTTGAAACTAGATCTTGCTTTTCTGGTGTGTTTGGATATTCCATGTTTTTTTTTGGTGGGAGAATTGGGCTCCGATGATGGCATGTAGTCTTGGTTTCTGTTGCTTGGGTTCCTGTGCTTGCCTCTTGCCATCAGATTATCTCTAGTGTTACTTTGTTCTGCTATTTCTGACAGTGGCTAGACTGTCCTATAAGCCTGTGTGTCAGGAGTGCTGTAGACCTGTTTTCCTCTCTTTCAGTCAGTTATGGGGACAGAGTGTTCTGCTTTCGGGCGTGTAGTTTTTCCTCTCTACAGGTCTTCAGCTGTTCCTGTGGGCCTGTGTCTTGAGTTCACCAGGCAGCTTTCTTGCAGCAGAAAATTTGGTCTTACCTGTGGTCCCAAGGCTCAGGTTCGCTTGTGGGGTGCTGTCCAGGGGCTCTCTGCAGCGGCAGCAACCAGGGAGACCTGTGCCGCCCCTTCCGGGAGCTTCAGTGCACCAGGGTTCCAGATGGTCTTTGGCTTTTTCCTCTGGCATCCGAGATGTGTGTGCAGGGAGCAGTCTCTTCTGGTTTCCCAGGCTTGTCTGCCTCTCTGAAGGTTTAGCTCTCCCTCCCACGGGATTTGGGTGCAGAGAACTGTTTATCCGGTCTGTTTCCTTCAGGTTCCGGCGGTGTCTCAGGCAGGGGTCCTGCCGCCCTGTATTTCTTTAAAGGAGTTATTCATGTCTGTCTTAAGGTCCTCTATCATCATCATAAGGTGTGATTTTAAATCCAAATCTTGCTTTTCTGGTATATCCAGTATTTGCTTTGGTGGGAGAACTGGGCTCTGATGATGCCAAATAGTCTTGGTTTCTGTTGCTTAGGTTCTTGTTCTTGCCTCTCACCATCAGCTTGTTTCTGGTGTTACTTGGTCTTTCTGTCTCTTTCTAGAGCTTGTCCTTCCTGTGAGCCTGTGATCTTAGGTGTGTCAGCACTCCTGAGTGACCAGCTGTCTCTGGAAAGATCCTAGCCCCAGTTCTGTGCTTCCTGAGCCCCGTGATGTTCTGGCGGCTCCATCTTTGCCCAGTTATTGGAACAAAAGTGGTTGTCTCACCTGTGTACTTAGGAGTGACAGCATTCATGGAAGTCCAGCTCTCTCAGGGTGGGATTTGCATCTGAAGAGTTGTGCAGGAGGGTTCACTCCATGGTGCAGAAGGAGACCTGAAGGATCTTGTCCCCAGCTGATCTTCAGTTCCTGAGCCCTGAGGTCTCCTGGCAGATATCTTTTTGGTCAGTTACTGGAGCAAAAATCTTACTCTTGCCTGTGAACTTGGAAATGACAGCATGTAACAGAGGATGGCCTCATAGGGCACCAATGGTAGAAGAAGCCTTTGGTCCTACCAAGGCTCGATGCTCCAGTGTAGGGAAATGTAGGGCAGGAAAGTAGGAAGTGCTGGGTGAGTGAGTGGGGGAACACCCTCATAGAAGCAGTGAGATGGGGATGTGATAGGAGTCTTATAGACAAGAAACTGGAAGAGGGGATAATATTTGAAATGCCAATAAAAAAATTCAGGAAAAAATAATAATGATGAAAATATATTTAGAAGAATAGGGAATAAGGAGTTTTAAAAATTAAAAAATAAAATAAAATAAAAAATAAAAAAGGACAATACAGTAACCAACAGATTGGGAAAAGATCTTTACTAATTCTAAATATGACAGAGGACTAATATCCAATATATACAACAAAGACAAGAAGATAGACACCAAAGAACCAAATAACACTATTTAAAAATGTGCTACAGTGCTAAGCAAAGAAATTTCAACTGAGAAATATTGAATGTCTGTGAGGCACATAAAGTAATGTTAAGCTTGCTTAGTTACCAGGGAAATACAAATCAAAACAACCCTGAGATTCCACCTTGCATCAGTCAGAATGGCTAAGATAAAAAACTCAGGTGACAGAAAATACTTGCGAGGATGTGGAGAAAAAGGAACACTCCTCCATTGCTGGTGGGATTGCAAGCTGGTACAACCACTCTGGAAAACATTCTGGTTGTTTCTCAGAAAATTGGACATAATAATACCCAAGGATTTAGCTATATCACTCGAGCATATACCCAAAAGATGCTCCAGCGTATAACAAGGACACATGCTCCATTGTGCTCATAGCAGCCTCACTGATAATAACCAGAAGCTGGAAAGAACTCATCTGTCCTTCAATGAAGGAATGAATACAGAAAATTTGGTACCTTTATGCAATTGAGTACTACTCAGCTATTTAAAATTATGACTACATGAAATTCTTAAGCAAATGGATGGGTCTAGAGAATATTATTCTGAGAGCAGTAACCTAGTCACTCACTGGTAAGTGGATACTAACCCCAAAGCTCGGAATACCCTAGATACAATTCACAGACCACACGAAACTCAAAAAGAAGGAAGTCCAAAGCATGGATATTTCAGTTCTTCTTAGAAGGTGGGACAAAATACTCAATGGAGGAAATACAGAGACAAAGTGTGGAGCAGAGACTGAAGTAAGGCCATCCAGAGACTGCCCCGCCTGGGGATACATGCCATACATAGACACCAAACCCAGACACTTTTGTGGATGCTAAGAAGTGCATGCTCGACAGGAGCCTGAGAAGCTCTGCCACAATATTACAAATACAGAGGGGGATGCTTGAAGCCAACCATAGGACTGAGCACTGGGTCCCTAGTAGAGGAGTTAGAGAAAGAAATGAAGGAGCTGAAGAGGTTTCCAACCCATAGGAAAAACAACAATATAGGTACCCCAGAGCTCCCAAGGACTAAGCCGCCAACCAAAGAGTACACATGGAGTGACACATGGCTCCATCTGCAAATGTAGCAGAGCATGGCCTTGTAGGACATCAATGGGAGGAGAGGCCCTTGGTCCTGGGAAGGCTTGATGCCCCAGTGTAGGGAAGTGGCAGGGTGGGCAGGCAGGAGTGGGCTGGTGGGTGAGGGAGCACCGTTATTGACAGGGGAAGGAGCCTGGGTTTGGGGTTTCCAGTGGGAAATCTGTGAAAGGAGATAACATTTGAAATGTAAATAAATAAAATATGCACTAAAGAAAGAAGGTAAGTAGTGTCAGAGTTAGAGAGCTGTGAAGAGGGGGGTACATGGAGAAACGTAACTATTACTATGTTTGACTAGATGGTTGTACACTCATATACATACAGGTAGCATTAAGTGAAAATTTTGATTTAAACAAAATGGCATGTCATTAGGAGAGAAAATGGGGAGGTGCATGAATAAAAAGAAATCTTGAAGGAGAAGAATGAATTTGAATTGATCTAAATACATTTCACACATCAGTGAAATTTTTTAACAATTAAAAATGAATTAAAAAAAGATAAATTGCTCCCTCCTGATTTTAGTGGAATTGCTTCTAGTTTCTCAGATTATCTTTCTTTTTTTTTCTTTTTGGAGGGGCTGCAGTAAGGCTGAGGATATGACAATTTTGTTTTAATGCTAAGAAAAACGTTAGGGGCTACCTTCAGAGTTTCTCTAACTCCTGTTGACAGCAACAAGGCAAAATATGATAATATAATGATCAAAGTCTGGTTTTTGATGTTTTGAATGAATCACAGCCCAGGAAGAAACAAATTGGACAAAGTCGATGAGTATATGCAGGAGGGGAATTGGTATATAAATGCTTCCAATTTTGCATGAAAGAACAAGAATATATCAGCGCCGATGATAAGTCAGATTACTCAGAATACTCAGATTGTTTAAGACAACCGTGAACTCAGGAATGCCTCTCTCCGACTGTAAGGCTTCCTGTTTCCCCTAGGAAAGAAGAAATATCGGCCTACACGAGAACCCACTGAAGAGAACATTTACACTTTAAATGTCTGGTGCAGATGCTGAAGAACAGCTCTCCACAATTGGTGCCTGCAGAGATGCTGGGGGGTGGGGGGAGGACTATTTACCTGACAGGACTCAGAAAATTTGACTATGCTTCCATGAGTACATAGACAAAACGAATTGAGCATTTTCCCTTTTTTTTTTTTTGTGGGGAGAGGTCAGATGATGTGGGGCAGACATGGAACACCAGTGACTGGCGTGAATGATGTGAAACTCCCAGAAAAATCAACAAAAAACATGTGGGGGTAGTAAAGATTATTGTCATCACTGAGTTGCTTCTTAAATAAATCCAACAAAAATACTTCCTCATATTTAACATGTTTGAAGAGAGAAAAGGAATGGTATTCCTAGACTACCTTTTACCCTGTCAGGGAATGTCTTCAGTTTACTACTAATTGTGATTATTCAAACAATTGGGCAAGCATTATTGAAGTGAAATCTGGCTTTAAAATAAAACTATGCTTTCGAAAGCAATCAAAGAAGCCAAGCTTTAAAAAGTCAGCAGTAAAAGGCGAAAGATTTATACGATCTGAAGAGAAACCAGAGTGTGAAGGGGCTCGAGACCCCATATGTACAACAATGCCAAGCAACCAGAGCTTCCAGGGACTAAGCCACTACCTAAAGACTATACATGGACTGACCCTGGACTCTGACCCCATAGGTAGCAATGAATATCCTAGTAAGAGCACCAGTGGAAGGGGAAGCCCTGGGTCCTGCTAAGACTGAACCCCCAGTGAACTAGACTATGGGGGGAGGGCGGCAATGGGGGGAGGGTTGGGAGGGGAACACCCATAAGGAAGGGGAGGGGGGAGGGGGATGTTTGCCCGGAAACTGGGAAAGGGAATAACACTCGAAATGTATATAAGAAATACTCAAGTTAATAATAAAAAAAAATAATAAAAAGTCAGCAGTTTGGGAGCAGAAAGAAAAAGAGTTTATAAAGAAAACTCTATTAAAGTCACCAACTTCCCCTTGCTTAAGGTCAAAAACTTGCTGCATGTTGAAATATTATTATATTAAAAATGAGTTCCAACAGTCATCCATTTTCTTGCTCTTGTCAGGTTTATACCTGTAGTCTTTCTGTTAGATCATCATTGTGTTAATGGTTGTGAACCAATGAATAATCTAGGATATTGCAGTTCTAAAATAATAAAGAGAGAAGAGAGAAGGGGTGAGCGTGTGGTCAAAATGAGATTCTTTTGTAAAGTTTTTACGTTGTCGAACTCAATCTGGTATAATACCATTGATTTGTAGTTGGAGGCAAGAAAATCTATCAGTAAAGTAAACACAGGCACATGAAAACTTCTTAAAAGTCAAAAGACTGAGAGAAAAACCCAGGAGCAAGTTCCTTTCTCAGTGTGTGTTTGGCTCCCTCCTTGAAGTCATGGTCTATTCCCGGGTGATTATGTTTCAAGGCAAATTAGCCTCTGACATCTACCTAATGCATCAAGGTCAGAAAGAACTGCCTTTTAATCACCTCCTAAGAAAAGCACACCATTCTAATTTCAGTCCTGCTGAAGAGAAAGAATTTATCAAGATGCTGATGTTTGATTCAAGGGAATATATAAAATATTTGTAACCTTCTGCAAGTCAAATACAAACAGTGTGGACAGCCAATATCTTCAGGAGCTCGAATAAATGGAAGAGAAGGACAGGAAATGAAAAGTAAGTTTAAATGTATTGAGTGTGAGTTATAAGCATGTTTGCAAGTTCAAAGCAGTTAACTCATTATACATGTGTGTGGATGTGGAAAGTACCTCAGGTCTATGAAATTACTTATTAATGCATGTCAATAATCGCTGTGTCTCTGATGTTCATAGTCACAAATTGGTGGTCAAGGAAGTTTTAAAATTCTCAAAATTTAGAAATAACAAAGCTGAGGTTAAAATCCACAATTTACGGTGTTTTTAGTTTAATCTAAAGTGAGTAGTAATTATTTTATTTGTTAGGTTAAAATACTTGATGAACCCAACATAAAGAAGTGTTTGTTCTTAGTCTCAGGAGAGGCATTGCATTACGGTGGGGGAAAACATGGCGGCAGGAGGGTGACAGGACACCACAGCCACGACCGGAAGTCAGAAAACAAGGCTCAGCCCACTCTACCCTTTAATAAACACTGTGGCCCCAGCCCGTGAGATGCTGCCCCACACTCTTGAGGTACATCTTCCCAGCTCGATTAACCTAATCAGTATTATCCATCCCTGGCAAACCCAGAGGCTTATCTCATTCGTGGTTCTAGAGCCTGTCACGTTCAAAATCATTTTTAATTATCACAGTGAGATTTCGGACTTTCCAGAAAATTAAGCCTCCAAGTAAGGTTGTTGAAATATCAATACCAGATTTATTTTCTCTTGGTCTAGTCATGGATATACTGTCTAATTTTGTTCACTTTTTTCTCAAATATCTCTTGAGAAGTCATTTAGTACGATATGTTCTTTGGGGACTTTGGGGCTTAGTAATGACCCAAACAAACATATCCATCTTCATTGGCTTTACAGTGTAAAAGAAATTCCACATTAAACAAGTACTTCTAAACCTGGGGCTTCTATGATAACTGTCTAAGTTCTAACAGCTCCAACAGGCTAGGCTGGGCCACTTGTCAGATATGCTAATTAAGGACAAAAGTTATGTTGGAAAGCAGAGGCATATTTCATGTGGCCACACCAGGAAGATATCACTGTTTCAATGTTCAGGTACTGAACATAAATATGGGGGTTAAATAAAGGAATAATTAGGTCAGGAGGTAGAGGCATGTGCAAGTGAATAGTCCTTATCAAGATTTGGTCAACCCGGGGTTGGGGATTTAGCTCAGTGGTAGAGCGCTTGCCTAGCGAGTGCGAGGCCCGGGTTCAGTCCCCAGCTCCGGAAAAAAAAAATGAAAAAGATTTGGTCAACCCTATTAGTGATATGCCTTTGGTATTTCAAGGAGCCCAAGAGAAGTTTTAAGTGCTTTTGCTTGAAAGGACCCATCTAGTTCCCATAAGATGCTCAGCTTTGCGCATTGCTCAGTATTGTCAAAATGGCTAATTGCCTCTGTCTCCAGAGTATGGACAAAACGTTGTTCTGACTGTACTACAAGGATCCTGCAGATTTGAGACAATGCCTTACCGGTATGTATTCAGCTTTGAAGAGACACATTAAGTTAGACTGACACTCTTACGGAATTAGCATGCCGGTGTGCAGAGGTAAGAGCGGGACTCAAAGTAAAGGAAATGGATGCAAAAGGAGGCTGAGATGAGATGCTTTCATCTTACGTTTAGTCACCTTGAGGGTCCAAGTGACAAGTCAATTGTTTTCAACCAAATAGCTTCTGTGAGCCTCTTTTATTTCTGACAGTAAAGCGTGTACAAAACACTGGAGTCTCACAGGTTTCTTAGGCCGGTCTTTGTTTCCGATCCACAGAAGATGACACAAAGACTTTCAGGGATATCCTTAGGCAAACATTAAAGCCAGAATCTGAATACTATTGGTATCTTGCTTTCTCTTACAATGAGCATGCTACGAACTATAACCCTCTATTAGTTTTCAAAGCTGGATGATGAAGAAAAATTACGAAACATAGAGAACAATAAGGAAAAGAGGCTTTGTTGAATAATTTTTTGTTCAATAAGTGAAAGGCTATTGAAGTAAGAAAATGATAAAGTTCAATTCACCTAAACAAGAAGATACAATTTTAGTCCCTAAAGTGATCTATTGAGACATATTGTTTGTCAGATATTAGTGGGATTTTGATTAGTAAGAGGCTGAACAAAGTGAGTGTTCCATATGAGCTATCTAATTAAACCTATATCATTTCATGGAAACTTAGAGAAATGGAAGTTGCTGGCTCCTTTCTTCCTTCGTTCTTTCCTTCCTTCCTTCCTCCCTTCCTCCCTTCCTTCCTTCCTTCCTTCCTCCCTTCCTTCCTTCCTTCCTCCCTTCCTTCCTTCCTTCCTTCCTTCCTTCCTTCCTTCCCTTTTTCTGTTCAGATTTCAAAATGGCTGTCTCAGACCTACTGAAAGAATTCCTAAACTATGAAAAGGCCAGAGACTGGGAAAAGATAGACAGCTTGAAGACTAGAGAATTTTGACTAAACTTCAACCAAAATTGAATCTGCCTTAGTCAAAAACAAAGAGAGGCTTTAGAAAAAAAGTCTTGGATTCTATGTCTATGACTATGAGCTAGATTTGGAATTGGTTCATTTGTTCAAACAACATTTGTCTCCCCACCCATGCAGTTGTTTCAGCAGCTAAATTGCTATTTCTCAGATCATTTATTCTGTACTCTCCAATCTTGTGATTGGGGTTGAAGACAAGGGTCACACACATCTATCTATGTGGATTGGTTCAAGAATGTATACACTGTTTTAAAACGTTTTTATTGGATATTTTCATTTATATTTCAAATATTATCCCCTTTGCCAGTTTCCCCTCAAGAAACCCCCTCTCACATTACTCCTCCCCCTGCTTCCATAAGGATGCTCTCACTCTAACCCACCCACTCCCAACCTGAACACCATGACATTCACCTACACTGGGGAAACAAGCTTTCACAGGACGAAGGACTTCTCCTCCTATTGATGCCAGACAATGCCATCCTCTGCTACTTATGCTGCTGGAGCCATGGGTCACTCCATGTGTACTCTTTGGTTGGTGGTTTTGTTCCTGGGAGCACTGGGGGGGGGGGGGGGGAGTCTGGATCATTGATAATGTTGTTGTTCCTGTGGAGTTGCATATCCCTTCAGCTCCTTCAGTTCTTTCTCTAACTCCTCCACTGGGGACCTGTGCTCAGTCCAATGATTGGCTGCATGTATATACCTCTTTATTGGTCAGGCTCTAGCAGAGTTTCTCAGGAGACGGCTATATCAGGCTCCTGTCAGCCTTCACTTCTAGGCATTAGCAATAGTGTCTGGGTTTGGTGACTGTATATGGGATAGATCCCCAGGTGGGGCAGTCTCTGGATGGCCTCCTTTCTGTCCCCATATTTCCTCCTGTGAGGATCTTCTTCTCTCTTCTAAGGACTGAAGCATCCATCTACATTTTAGTCTTCATTTTTCCTCAGGAGTTACAATTGAAGAAAGTGTGACTCAGCTAAGATAGGCCGTTCAGACCAGTAAGTAGAGAAGCTCCATGTGATTGTGGAGCCAGTGCTCAGAGCAGCAGACTGCAGAATTAAAATGCAACCTGAGCACATTGAATGACATAACTCGACAGCCGAGCACTTGTCTGAAATGCACTCCTTGGACTTATTAGTGTCTAAAGCCAGAAGCTTAATTTTTGGGGGTCTGTCCATGTACTTGCTTTTCTGTTATAGCTAAAACTGGATGTATTTATTTTTTCTAAAAAAAAAAACTATTAGAATTCTTGGGAGTTTCACCCCAAAGAACGCAAAGAGTTATTTAATTTAGCTTGTGATCCCAGACCAGAAATGCCGAGGGAATACAGATTAGGGGATGAGCTGTCCTGCATACACTTAACCTAGTTTAAGGTTAAATTTTATTCAAGAATAATCCTTTCAGATAGATGCTTGAGTAGAAAGAGGATAAAAGGATAAACTCTATTTCTTGTGTAAAACAGACTATCATATCAAAGGTTCTTAAGTTTTCAATCCCTGCAGTGATTTTGGCATGGATGATCTGGCATCGCACCAAGATAACTGTGTTAGGATCTATTTATGTGATGAACCATCACTTCTCCTATAAAACAAGCCATATTTAGAAGTTAGTTGGCCCATATGATTGACATACTCTTTGCTCAACAGAGTGAGATCTCAATCTTGCTTTCCAACGTTATTCCATTTAAAGATGTGTGAAGAGATATATGAAGCCATCCTTCCTTTTGCCATCTGAATTTGGAAACTATATGTTGCGATTACAGTTGAACCGCAACTATGAGTACAAAGATGTTTGCTTGACAAGACAGATTACTATAACCAAGAGTGAAGTCATAGAATACATTGGGGGTATGGTACAAGTACCCCCCAGAAAAATAGTAAAATGTATAGACTCAAATGGAGCAATGCTTTAAAAGAAAAAATGCAAGATGTCTATTACCACAAACCATGTTAACACACTAATTTTGATCTAAACTTTGGAATAAAAATAATTAAATAAATTGGGGCATAGAAAGCTAAAGCATCCTGAGGGCTCTTTTGTTGCTACAGTCCATTAGCAGAACAGTAGTATTTGGTTTTACCCTTGGTCCTAGGGCATTTAGTCTCAGGTTCTTGGTTACTAGGCATCAGTCCCATCTGATCAAGCGGTCCTTGAATTCAATCAGATAATCCTTATGCTTTTTCACTAGCATATCTTGTAGAGCACTACTGCAAAGCAAAGGTTGTGGCTGAATTGCTGGTTATGTTTCTCTTTTGGAGGGATGCAGAGTGCCTTTTAGTACCAAAGACACTAGAACTTAAATGTGAAGACTCTATGTAGACACCAAATTTCCTTGTCCAGTGGGTTTCTTCGATAATGTCTTGAGCACTGGAACCTTGGTGTCAGTTTCTGAAGAACAATCATACTTTTGGCAATAGCCCGCATTATTTGTGAATTCCCATGGGTCTTCTTGGACAACAATTCAAATAGATATAAGTCAATCCCAGTGCTGGAAACTTAATTTCATGAAAAGAGATGGCCAGTTGGGACTTTTCTATATATTTTTAGAAGCTTCTGTTGCACTAGGCTTCCATACAGTGCTTAGTTTTAGGCATTTTCTGTAGTCCCTCCCTCATTCCACTCTTTCTTCCCTTTCTTCACTTGATCCTCCTACTCCAGTCCCCTTATCCGTCCATAATTATCTATTTCTCTTTCCTAGGGAGATGTACATGCCCTACCTCTAGTCCCACATTCTATTCTTAACCTCTGTAGTTCTACATATTGTGGGTTAGTTATTATTGACTGAAGAGCTAAAATCCATATATGAACAAATACATACTATGTTTGTCTTTCTTAGTCAGGGTTATCTCACTGAGGATGATTTTTTTCTAGTTTCAGTTATCTCTGTATTCCATGACCTAAGTTTTTTAAGAGTCAAATAATACTCTATGTGCAAAAGCACCATGCTGAAATCCGTGAGACATCAAGAATGTTTCCAATTTATGGTTATAATGAATATGATAGCAATAAACATGGTTAAACTGACATCTCTGTGGAAGAGTTGTCCTTCAGGTATATGTTCCAGAGTGGTATAGCTGGATCTTGAGGTCAATCTATTTCCATCTTCCTGAAAAACTGCCACACTGATTTCCCTAGTGGCTGTGCAAACTTGCAGTCCTGCCAGCAATGGATGAGTGTTCTCCTTACTCTGCGTCCTCACCAACATGCTCTGTCGCTTGTTTATTAAATATCTATTCCTTCAAAGAAAATGGCCATCTTCATACATGGAGTTAGAAAAAAGCTTTACAAAATTGTTTATGTGTGTGCTTTATTTTGTTTGGTTCCCTTAATGACAAGACTACACATCACGTTTGTTCATGTTTCATTCACAATGCATGTGACTTTTGTCACTTTATAAGCATGAGTTTTTCTTGTTCTCATGATGCTGATAGCTGTCAGTATTTTTCATAAATCATAAACATATCATGAAAACCTGAACTGACAGCAGCCAAGACAACACTTGTAGCAAGCCTTTCACTGTGATTATTTTGTAAGAAAACATATAACACAAACCAAGTGAAGGTTAATAATGGCCTTTGGATGAATTATGATTCATATTTGAAATGCACCATATAATTCTGTTTCATAAGTGTTAAGCAAAGGCCAGTGGGATGATTTAGTGTGTAAACTCCTATGCTGTCAAACCTGAAAGTTTGATACTGATTATCAGAAGCCACTTAGTAAAAAGAGAAAAATAACTCCCACAGACTGTTCTCTGACTTCTGTTTGGGAGATGTAATACATCTATACTGAGTCAAGCAACACACACATACACAAATAATTACATGAAAAAATGTTAAGATTACTATCATATTTACACCATATTAAGTGAAATATGCAATTCAGTTATTAAAATTATAAGACCACAAAATAGTTCATGCTTGAATCCATACATATATAAAAACCTTGATGAACGTTTATATCTATGAAACAAACAGCCAACAGGAAGAACTTCCAATTGAATAAAACGGAAACAATGTGGCCCAAAGTAAATTTTGATTATAGTCAATAAGTTTCACCAATATTCATACTAGCATGAATCTAGCATTGAGCACATCTTTTGCGAAGATACATATTTCCCCAGTAAAAGCTTTCCATGTATTTTGTATGAATTCCCTCCAAATAGATAGAAGATATTCCCTACTTAAAAGAAAGTGAGTGCATTACAAATGCCTTCAAAGAGTACAACATGATAAGGGGCAGATGAGTCATTTTTATAGTAAAGAAATCTAGGATCTCTGTCTCAGGTGGATGGTCACACTCAAGAGGTACTTTGAGAGATGACAGCATGAGAGTGCTTTTTATGTCTGCATCCTACTCCCCTGAACTCAGAATTAAGTCCAACTTAGAGATGTTTTAGAAAATGTTTCATCAATATTATACAATACTATCATCAAAGTGCTACAAATGAAAACTGAAATAAATATAATAATAAAATAAAATAAAAGTAAAAACAAAACAGCAGCCAAAGAAACTCTATCAACTACCTGAGAGGTGGAAAGCTTGTTGAGAGTCCAAGGAAAGAAAAAGTATGATGAAAGCAAAGTGAAAGTACACTGTAGAATTATTTAATCATGATGTATCAATATTCGTTAATTGCAAAAAAAATCACACTAATAAAGGATCTTAGTAATGTCGCAAACTGGATATGGGCTCTGAAACAGGCCGTTTTATCATCACACATTTTTCTGTAATTCTAAAACTATCATAAAATTAACAGCTTGTTTCTTAAACATGGAAAAATAGACAAATGTTAAAACAAAACAATGATAGAGTTGATGTGAACTATGTTTTAACTTTTGTGAAAGAAAGAAGAAAAAACTGAATTTATGTTTGTGCAATATTACCGTAACATAAATTCCAGAAGGAAGAGTGAAAGGTGTATAAAATAAGTGAACTCCATAGAAATTTTGTAGATGAAAGCTAGGAGAAAAATGAACATTTACTTTATATTGATTTTTTTGTGAACTGTTAAACAATCTACACCATCAGCATAGAAAATATTGTACAAACACTTTACTGAACAAAGCATAATCATCAAAGCACTAAGATATGGCCACTAAGATATGCTCTTAAACACACTGTTTCATGAAAGAAGGAAGTAGGTTGAAGGCATCCATTAAGATTGTATCATGTTTCCTTGGATATGAACATAATAACATGCTTCCACCATGCTGCCTTTGATGCTAAGACCTCAATATTAGAAAATATGCTTTGTTATTCAAATAGTTTCTTCTTTTTTCATTAAAAAAAATCCAAGACAGGGTTTCTTTGTATAACCCAGTCTGGCCTGGAACTAGCCTTGAACTCATAACGATCCATCTGCATCTGCCTCCTGAGTGGTGGAACTAAGGAGCAGACCACCAATGCCCAGCTTTTTTCTTCTTAATCATTCAAAAGTATAACCTTCATCTAATCTCTAAACTGAAGCAAATCTAAAGAAAGGATGGAATAATTGATTACAGTATAAAAAATATAATGTAACTCAAAGAAATCTGAGCTAGAGACTCACCACATTCCTCCTCAGCCCTGGTCTCTGGATCATGAGTTCTTAAAACTCAACGTAAGGCAAAAAACACTGCCATTAGAACAAAATGGCAACCAACAGATTGTAGTGAGCCATATTGGATTTGGGCCTGGCCGCTTTGTGACTGCATAGCTCAAGGTGGCTACGTGACTCTGGGCTGCATTGCCACAGAGGTTCAACCTTGAAATGACTGCCATACAGACATGAGATTGTTGAACTAAAGCCTCTCCCAGGAAGACCCTGGGAGCAATGACAGGATGTCTCAGCCAGAGCAAAACACCGGATGTCCTTGAGCAGATTCCTGAGAAGGGTTCGACCTTTTCAAAGAACATGTCCCCAGAAGACTGTTGCCTCTTTGTTATAGGAGGATATCTTGCAATGTAGTGATTCACCTTATATCTTTGGGCACTTCCCAAACTCCCGCACCCTAAGGTTCAGTTCCCACTTCTATTCCTGCCTCAGAGCTTTAAATGCTGTACATTTCTCTCAATAAACGAGACCTTGACAACAGAACTTTTGCTTGGTCTCCTTCTTCTCTCGCCCCCCATTTAGGCCCAACGGTAGCGCCCTTCGGGACCCTGAACAACTGGGTCCCAGCTGGCAGGGACAAGTGGCACCTGAACAGGGACCTGAACCCTGACTGGGTCCCCGCTGGCGGGGACAACAGATGCTGGTGAGGATGTGGAGAAAGAGGAACACTTCTCCATTGTTGGTGGGATTGTAAACTGGTACAACCACTCTAGAAATCAGTTGGAGATTCCTCAGATAATCGGACATTGAACTACCTGAGGACACAGCTATACCTCTCCTGGGCACATACCCAAAAGATGCTCTAATATACAGCAAAGACACATACTCCAGTATGTTAATAGCACCCTTATTTATAATAGCCAGAAGCTGGAAACAACTCAGATGCCCTTCAACAGAGGAATGGTTACAGAAAATGTGGTACATCTACACAATGGAGTACTACTCAGCTATCAAAAAACAGTGACTTCATGAAATTCACAGACAAATGGAATGAACTAGAAAATATCATTCTGAGTGAGGTAACCCAGTCACAGAAAAACACACTTGGTATGCATTCACCGATAAGTGGATATTAGCCCAAAACCTCAAATTACCCAAGATCCAATCCACAGATCACATGAAGTTCAAGAAGAAGGATGACCAAAGTGGGGATGCTTCACTTCTTAAAAGGGGGAACAAAAATATTCATAGGAGGGGATATGGTGTCAAAGTTTGGAGCAAAGACTGAAGGAACAGGCATTTAGAGCCTGTGGGCCACTTGTGGCCATATATATACCGCCACCAAAACTAGGTAAGATTGATGAAGCTAAGAAGTGCATGCTGTTAGGAACTGGATATAGATGTCTCCTGAGAGACACAGCCAGAACATGTCAAATACAAAGGCTAGCAGTAAACCATTGAAATGTGAAAGGAACCCCAGTTGGAGAAATTAGAAAAAGGATTAAAAGAGCTGAAGGGGCTTACAAACCCTAAGAACAACAATGCCACCCAACCAGAACTCCCAGGGACTAAAACATTACCCAAAGACTACCCATGGACTGACCCATGGCTCCAGCTGCACATGTAGCATAGGATGTCCTTATTGGGCACCAAAGGAAGGAGAAGCCCTTGGTCCTGACAAAGTTGGACCCCCAGTGTAAGGGAATGCAGGAGGGTGCAGGAAATGGGGATTGATGGGGAGGGGAATATCCTTACAGAAGTAGGGGAGGGGTAGCAGATAGGGGGCTTATGGACAGGAAACCGGGAAAGGGAATAACATTTTAAAAGTAAATAAAGAAACATCCAATAAAAAATAAAATAAAAATAAAACTCAACAAAAGAAGGCAAAACACAGAGTCCCAAACACAGTAGCAGCTCTTTAAACATAGGACATGTGCTTTTGCTGCACAGCCATGTAGACAAGTGAGATATAAAGGTCATTTAATTCCTGCAAATTCTTCAGACTATATTAATCTAAAGAATGATAAAGAGTGAAACAGACATAGAAGTAGAGGGGAGGGGGGACGGGATAGGGGATTTGCAGAGGGGAAAAGGGGAAGGGAGATAACATTTAAAATGTAAATAAATAAATAACCAATTAAAAAAATGTGAACACTCAGAAAGACTTCTTCCTCTACTCTTTGGAATGGTTGTTTCTGAAGATTAGATCTCATACTTGGACCCCTGTGACTGGGCTAGTCCTGAATTTGAAAGTTTGGGGAACTCCTATACTGGAGAACTCTACAGAGCTACTGTATCTCTCTGTTGCAAGTGCAGGAGAGACTAAAACTTCTCTTCAAAATGGGAATCACAACATGCTAGGGCTGCCCTGTCATTTGGGTTTGACCATGCTAGGAAACAAAGAGTAAAGTTTCAGACTTCCTCTAATCATGAGACCATGTCACCTAACTTCATTTCATTATATTAGGTGATGCATACCAATCTATCTGATTTAGGACATGAATTCGTTCTTAGGACATGCATATAACAGCTAGCTTAATAATATAATATGAAATATCTCCTACACTTATCTTCATTTTAAATATATGAACACTGTGTCTGTATAATGAAAATATCTACACAATCATGTAAAAAATACATCATTTACAACTGTGACCTGTACTTTCTTGATTTTTCTGTCTGATTGGGGGGGTGGCAGATACAAATAATGACCTCATGAAAGAAATACAAGTAATGCAAATAGCTTGTAAGAGCCCTGAGTTCAATATCTGAAATAATAAGTAATTGCTTTAAGACATTGTATAAAATGCCGAATGGCTGAGAAGCACCTAAAGAAATGTTCAACATCTTTAGTCATAAGGGAAATGCAAATCAAAACAACACTGAGATTCCACCTCACACCAGTCAGAACAGCTAAGATCAAAAACTCCGGCGACAGCAGATGCTGGCAAGGATGTGGAAAAAGAGGAACACTCCTCCATTGTTGGTGGGATTGCAGACTGGTACAACCATTCTGGAAATCAGTCTGGATATTCCTCAGAAAATTGAACATTGAACTACCTGAGGACCCAGTTATACCTCTCCTGGTCATATACCCAAACGATGCCCCAACATATAACAAAGACACATGCTCCACTATGTTCATAGCATCCTTATTTATAATAACCAGAAACTGGAAAGAACCCAGATGCCCTTCAACAGAGGAATGGATACAGAAAATGTGGTACATCTACACAATGGAATATTACTCAGCTATCAAAAACAATGACTTTTTGAAATTCATAGGCAAATGGATGGAACTGGAAAATATCCTGAGTGAGGCAACCCAATCACAGAAAAACACACATGGTATGCACTCATTGTTAAGTGGCTATTAGCCCAAATGCTTGAATTGCCCTAGATACACAGAACACATGAAACTCAAGAAGGATGACCAAAATGCAAATGCTTCAGTCCTTCTTTAAAAGGGGAACAAGAATACCCTTGGGAGGGAAGGCAAAGTTTAGAACACTGGCTGAAGGAATGTCCAGTCAGAGCCTGCCCCACATGTGGCCCATACATATACAGCACCAAACTAGATAAGATGGATGAAGCAAAGAATTGCAGGCTGACAGGAACCGGATGTAGATGTCTCCTGAGAGACACAGCCAGAATACGGCAAATAACATAGGCAAATGCCAGCAGCAAACCACTGAATTGAGAACGGGACCCCCGTTGAAGGAATCAGAGAAAGGACTGAAAGAGCTGAAGGGGCTTGAGACCCCATATGAACAACAATGCCAACAAACCAGAGCTTCCAGGGACTAAGCCACTACCCAAAGACTATACATGAACTGACCCTGGCCTCCAACTGCATAGGTAGCAATTAATAGCCTAGTAAGAGCACCAGTGGAAGGGGAAGCCCTTGGTCCTGCCAAGACTGAACCCCCAGTGAACAGAATTCTTGTGTGGAGGGCAGTAATGGGGGGAGGATTGGGAAGGGAACACCCATATAGAATGGGAGGGGGAGGGGTTAGGAGGATGTTGGCATGGAAACCGGGAAAGGGAATAACATTTGAAATGTAAATAAGAAATACCCAATTTTGTAGGCGCCTGCACTGACAAGGTACCAAGAATAGGGCGAAAGCCTGTGGGATTAAAGAAACACACACACACACACACACACACACACACACACACACACACAGGTTGTTCGTGTCAAGCCAGGAGAGGAAGAGAAAGAGAGAGAAAGACAGAGAGAGAGAGACAGAGAGAGACAGAGAGAGAGACAGAGAGAGAGAGACAGAGAGAAAGAGAGAGAGAGAGAGTGAGAGAGAAGAAGAGCAGAAGAGACTCCTGTAGCTTTATTCACCACTTATATACCCAAGTTCTCCAGGTAGAAAATATCTGCGAAGCACAGTGGGAAACCCTGGCTGTTGACTACCTGGCAACTGTGTCCATAACAAAAGACCAACTATGAGACCTGAATTAGTTAGGGAAATATCCAGGAAGACCAGCCTAAATCTTAAAGACAAAGGCTGAGAAAGCAAAAGGCAGCAGTGAATTGACCCAGGTGTGGCCCAGGTGTGTGGGTTCCACATGCATCAGCTCGGCTCAAAACATTCCATGATTATTTTCTTCCTGTGCCATAAATTCATGGGAGAGGCTTTTGTCAAGACTTTATGGCAGTCATCTTAACTGTGGCCATAAAGTCACAAGTGCCCAGGCCCAAATCCAATACGGCTCCCTACACAATTTAATAAATATGGAAAAAAAGTTCATGTGAAAAAAAGATATTGGGTAAACACAGTTAAATAATATGATATATAATATATTCAACATATGCAGTCATATATCCAGACAGGTCTACTTTTGAGTTAATTATATATAACTAAATATATTAGTAATAAAATAATTATATATGATTAATTAATATAGTTGCTAATTTTATGCATTTAGTTATTTCTAATATACCAAACTGTGATGGCCACATTTGTTGAAATAAAGCTCTACTATTTTTCCCTCTTTGAGGATGCTAGGTCAGTTATGATTCATTTGAGTTCATGAGTTACATCACATATAACTTCATAAAGAAAAGCTTTAATTCTTTTGTTTCCTTTTGAAATGAAAACATAATTGCATCATTTCCCTTTTCCCTTCCCTCCATAACTATATAAATACAGCTGTGCATTCATATAATGCTATTTTTATGTATATGATTTCAAGGATCAGTACTCTGTGTTAGGTAAGTGATTGCTCTGTCCTGGAGAGGATTGACTCTCTTGCTCTGAGCATTCCTTAGTTGCCAGTGATTCTCTGTTCAGGGCTGGAGTTCTGTGACATTTCCCCTTCCCGGGTCTGTGGGTATGAGCCTCATTCTGCAATTCAGGGAATCGACAACCATCCAGCACCAACAATACGGCTGTCTACATGTGCTCTCTTTAAAAAGACACACACACACACACACACACACACACACACACACACACACAAACACATATACTCACAGACACACATACACACATCCACACACATACACACACATATACACACATATACACACATATACACACATACACACATACACACAGGCACACATACACACATTCACACACACACATACATACATGCACATACACATACACACACATGCACACACACATACACCACATGCATACACACATACACCACACACACACACACACAAACACAAACACATATACACACAGACACACATACACACATTCACACACATACACACACATATACACACATACACACACACACACAAACACACATATACACACAGGCACACATACACACATTCACACACACACACAGACACACACACAAACACACAAACACATATACTCACAGACACACATACACACATTCACACACATACACACACATATACACACATACACACACACATACACACATATACACACATATACACCACACACATACACACATACACCACACACACATACACACACATACACACATATATACACACATACACACATACACACATACATACATGCACATACACACACATATACACACAGGCACACATACACACACATACATACATGCACAT
The DNA here is from genome assembly GCF_021556685.1 of Rattus norvegicus. Lineage (NCBI taxonomy): Eukaryota > Metazoa > Chordata > Mammalia > Rodentia > Muridae > Rattus > Rattus norvegicus. The sequence continues at coordinate 263,425,942 of NC_141534.1, read as the reverse complement.
ACACATACACGCACATGCACACACACACATACACCACACGCATACACACATACACCACACACACATACACACACACATATATACACACATACACATATACACACACATACATACATGCACATACACATGCACACACATGCACACACACACATACACCACACGCATACACACATACACCACACACACACATACACACACACACATATACACACACAGACACACATGCATATATACATATATGTATATCTTCAGGTTGTTTTCAGATGTTTCAAAAGTTTAATTGAGGACTGCTGCTTAGTCTGGCGTTAGTGAGAGAAGATATGCCTAACCCTTGAGAGACTTGGAAGTCCCAGGGAGTGGGAAGACCTGGGAGGAAGGGGAAAGGGGAAGAAGAGCTGGGAGTGGGAGGGACATCCTCTTGGAGATGGGGGAGAAGAAATGGGATGGAGAACTGTCAGAGGGCAGAACATGAGGGGGATAATGACTGGAATGTAAAAAAAAAGGAATAAAGATAATAAAAAAGATAGTGAAAAGGTTACTTTTAATCACCAGATGTAATTGTCATCTTGCAGATTTACTGAATTATCTGAATTATCTCACCCCTTTTACTTCTTTCTGAATTCTGGCTGGCTGTTTCAAACTCAGCTGTTTTGGCTTAAAACTCTGTTTCAAAATGATAAAAATTGACTGAATTGTTCTGCTTGGCCTCAAACTAACTCTGCCAATCGGTTCTAATCTTCTGGCTCCTTCTCATTATCTGGTTCGATCTGTCTTCACCTGCAACCTGTTTATGTAAAGCCATCCATTAAAACTGGCTCCTCTGTCCTCTCTCTGCTCCCTTAAGTTGCCTCTCCTTCCTGCCTGTTCCCCTGAGAGCTGGGCATATCGTATCTCTAATACCTTGTTTCAAATCCTCTGATTTGGTATTTTGTCCCTCAATTAGGTGTCACTTTCAAACACAACTGCTCCTTCTTCTTCTTTTTTTTCTTTTATTTGTGTGTTTATTTATTTGTTTGTTTATTTATTTTTACGGGTTTTTTTGTTTGTTCCAGTCTAGTTTTTGGCCCACTCCTCTTCTGCCCCACCCCCTACTAAGCCTCTCCTCTCCCTGGAGCCTAAAATCTCTCAAGGATTAGAAGCCCTCTTCTCCCACTGAGGCCAGGCCATGCAGTCCTCTACTATGTATGTGTTGTGAGGTCTCACAGCAGCTCCTGTAAACTGCCTAGTTGGTGGCTCAGTGTCTGGGGGTCCAGGTGAATTGAGACTGCTGGTTTTCCTATGGGGTCACCTTTCTCCTCAGCTTCTTCTACCCTTTAATAACAGGGGTCACCAACTTCAGTCCAATGGCTAGGTGTAATTACCTGCTTCTGTCCTAGCTGCTTTTTAGGCCACTCAAAGGACAGCCATGCTAGTCCCTGTCTGTAAGCACACCGTGCCATCAGTAATAGTATCAGGCCTTGTATTCTCCCCTTGAGCTGGATCTTAAGTTGGGCCAGTCAATGGACCTCCTTTCCCCCAGTCTCTTCTCCATTTTTGCCCCTGCAGTTAGTTTAGACAGGAACAATTGTGGTTCAGTTTTTGAATGTGAGATGGTAAATCCATCCCTGCACTTGATGCAGATTCCACCTGTGTCTTTTTACTGGAGCTGGGTTCTATAAGCTCCCTCTCCATACTTAGATGAACATTTCATCTAAGACCCTGCCCGTTAAGTGTTGAGAGTCTCTCACCTCCCAGATCTCTGTTACATTCTTGTACACCTCCTACCTCCACAGGTTGCCTGTTTTCATTCTTTCTGCTGGCCCTTAGGGCTTCAGTCTTGCTTCCCCCACCCAATAGCTGATCTTATCCACCCTTTACCTCCTTGTCCCCTTTCCCCACCAAGGTCCCTCCCACCCTCCCTCCAGTAACTGCTTTCTTCTCACTCCCAAGTAAGATTGAGGTGTCCTCGCTTGGGCCCTTCTTGAGTTCTCTGGAATGAATATATCCTGGGTGTTCTGTATATTCTATTGTGTAAATAAACCATATTTTCTGTATCCATTCTTCATTTGGGGGACGTCTGGGTTGTTTCCATCTTCTGTCTATTACAAATGAGGCCGTTATGAACATAGTGGAGCACATGTCCCTGTGGTATGGTAGGGCATCTTTTGGGTATATGCCCAAGAGTGAGGTAGCTTTATCTTCATGTAGATATGTTTCCAATTTTCTGAGGAAATTCCATATTGATTTTCAGAGTGGTTGTACCAGCAATCCCGCCAGCAATGGAGAAATGTCCCTCTTTCTCCACATCCTCACTGACATGTTCTATCGCTTGAATTCTGATCGGTGTAAGGTAGAATCTCAGGTTCCTTTTAATGTTCATATCCCTGATCACTAAGGACTTTGACAATTTCCTTCAGTGCTTCTCACACATTCCAGATTCCTCTGTTGTGAATTTTCTATTTTTTGTTAGGGATGTATGCCTGCTTCTTCTTATGAACTAATTTTACCTTCATTGTTTGTCATTAAAGGTGTATACTAAAGACATGTTTCCATTCATCCCAAATCACATAGACCTAGATGGTCTTTGGACGTTATCCCTTGCCAGAACATTGGTGCTGACAGATTAAAATTCCTCTGCAATTTACAGCTTTGCTTCCAGAGGAGGCCTGTTAAGCATGTAAGCTTAACTATTCCCTGCTTTGGTTGTGGTAACATAGGTTTATCATATGTTCATTTCTGCTGAAAACAGTATTATTTTGTTTTCTTTTCCTGAAAAGATGAAGAAGAACACACGAGGACGCTTTTGTCTTGAGAGTAAACCGCTGGTCGTAATAGCAAATTGGGTTTCCAGGAGTCAAACTTACGATGAATTTGGATTTGGTAAATCGATTAGTCACCTTTCCTTCATCAGCTATGGGAATGTGGTGAAATACAGGACCAAGAAAATGAATATGCACGCAAACCCAGCAAAGACCTCACTGCACTTCACATTGTACCTGGACTTGCACTCCTCGAACGTTGTCCACATTGGTTGGTTGACGTGTCCTATCAGTCAGTTCTTGAAAATAGGTCATGGTCATAGATAGGAAGTGATTTAAAGAGTGGTAGCCCCTCCTCTGCTGAAGGACTTCCTGATCATTCTATCTGTTCACACTGCTGATTGTGAAGAGTAATTCTCAAGTCGCGAATCTGGTGACACACTCTGTTGTACTATTAACTGAATCAACTGAGTCACAGTTATCCAATCCTTCGCTTACTCTGTGGACAGCAAACGGAAGGTCATTTCACCACAGTGGTTTCAGGAGCTACTTTAGGGTAAAACCCACACAGTGCTAAGAAAGGATTACCACGAAATGTATGTAAATTGTGGCACTCTCTAATGGGCTCAAGGATTTATGTGGTCAATAGTGGTTAAATTTTTACTCAAATGTTATTTGGGTCCTTTTCTCTAACTTCCTTCATCCTTGTAATTATTCCTGTTAATTTCGCTAAGACCAGTAAAAGCTCTGTGATGTGCTTTCAGCAGGGAGAGTAACATAGTACATACATGTTGCCGACAGCCTGCTTCTTTCTATTCTGAGAAAATGTTATTCTGTTTATTTTAAGCGCGCGCGCGCGCGCACACACACACACACACACACACACTTCAAAATACAAACAACCTCTATGAAAGTGGTTATTAAACTGGTACTTTGTACACTGAGGTTCCTAAAAGGAAGTCTCATCCTATTTAATCAACTCTTTCCTCACTGAGAAAGTCTCAGTTAAATTCAAGAAGACCTCAAGCTTTTAAATGAAGGGGAAGCATCTGTCATATGTCAGACCTGTCACTGATAAAGATGTAGCTGGGTAACTTGTTCTTCTTATTGTTCTCTGTTTTTTTTTTTTCTTTTCATTTTCGAATGTTAAACCTTGAACTACAACCACAGAACCAGCATTCATGCCACCAATTCCAAAATCAGATCATTTTATTATAACTTCTTATTGTTTTTCTTTTGGATTTTTGAAACTAGGTATTAGTGTGTGCTTCAAAATTGCCTGCTACTCCCTAAATAGTTCAAACTGGTTCAAAACTCATGGTAATCTTCCTGTTTTAGCCTGCAGAATACTGAGATTACAGGCTAGCCGCACAAGGGTCAACTTCGTTGCACTTAGATTTATAGATGAAAATACCCGCTCACAAAAATGTTATGTAACACACCCAAAGATTGTTCAGCCTGTGGTGGAGCAGGCATTAAAATCAATTTTGCTAATTCCACACACATTGTGTAGGGTTAAAAAGTCCAAACTCACTTCTGAGTTTTCAAACACTCGCCAATCCCTGAACTTGAAATGCCACTAACCTCTGGCCTCACTCCAAGCTCAGGACGTGAAATCCCACCAAGCTCCACCCTGGAAATCTTCTCTTTATATAAAATCCTGCTTCGAAGAAATCCCATATAACCCTGCCTCCCAGTCAGTTCTTAAGTGCTTCTTGCCTTTCCCGATAAATTCCTTGTGTTAATTTTATTTTCCAGTGTGATTTTGTGGCATTCATTGGATCCCGACTGCCAGATACCCTACCGTTTTACCCTTCAGAGCTGTAAATCTACATTGAGGAAACCTTTCCCTTCAGAACAGAAACATCTACATTGGGAAAATCTTTCTCCTCAGAGGTATAACATTTACACATAGGAAGCAAGGTCTTCCTTAGTAGATAACTGGACGTTTTAAAGTGGGCAACCTTGCAGAGTGGGCAGAATTTCCATGTCTAAACTATTAAACTGCCTCGCTGGGGTGGGGGTGTGGCGGTGGGGAGTTGACTGAGACTGCTAGGCTTTACAACATGAATGCTCAAGGCAGGCTTTGAAAAGCCTCCAGTTCACTCTGGGTCATGACGATGTGTGAACAGTCCAACATCATTGATGCAGTAGTAATAATCGGTTCTTTTCAGAGTGCGTGGCACAGAGTTTAAAGCAGGATTCAGGACAAAGTGTGGGGTTCAGCAGAGCATCATTTCAGCTTTAGAGAAAAATGACCCATCATTTGTCTTTATCTCTAGTCACCCCCGACCACTGACCCCTAATTTTCAACCCTCCGTTTTCTCTTTTATTTTATAAAAGGGATTAATGACTTCATAGACGCGGAGAACATAACGCACTTAAAAACTTCAGCCATATGACGAACTATTGTGCTATGAATGAAGTATTTAGCATTTATTTGGTGCTTCATTTGCAGCGTTCCTATTCTGATCACATATTCACACACACATTATAATCCTAATGATCACTTTGCGCTTTTCTTTTTGTTATGCTTATATTTGCAGCATTTAAAATGTGTAATATTAGGTAAAATTAATCCTTGGGAAAGCTTGCAGCTGTCTAGTATTCGTACTATTTTTTTCTCTCCACAGAGCCTCTGCTTCCTTTCCCGAGGACCTAAATCCGTGTCTCTAACCACACAAGCCTTGGAAAGCACTGCAAGGTATTGGGCAGTCACCAGTGAATGGATGGTGGGGATGAAGATAATGGTCTAGCACTGTTGGTCTGAGAGATGGGAGCCTCTACTTAAGCCAGCGATTGAAAGGTCTAATTCTGCTTTCAGGTCTCAAAGACTTCGAATCCTTTTGCATAAGGTTTTATTCAATGTTTTACGTGTGCTAACTGTCTAGAAAGTTTTAGAGTAGGCTGGTGCCTTTTCCTCTGTCGTTTCTTTGTTGTCTGATCAGATGTATTTTCAAGTTTCTTTGTCTTAAGTATAGAAAATGAGGTGGATGATGATGATGATGATGATGATGATGATGATGATGATGATGGTAGACATGGCAATGCTGCTTATGATGGTTGTGGCGATGATGAATTGCTGATGTTGGTAATGACAGAGATTAGGATAATGATTCTGGCAATTATTTTGGCAGGGATAATTATGGTGGTGATGGTGATGATGATAATGAGGAGGATGATAGTGATAGTGATTTGGTTAACAATGTTTGAGATATAGATTGTCGACTTTCACCAACCTATGCAAATCTGTCTGATAGACCTGGGACTTCAAGACCAGAAAGCATGGTACATACTACTTTTATACATAAATTTGAAAAAGAAAGCAGTGATCCAACGAAGGTTGTTTGATCATCAAAAAATCATGATCAGAAAAACGTAAATAAACACCAGTAAGCACATATAAATGTTGACAGAGCAGCCTTTCATCAAAACTTCTCTTTGGAGAGACTAATTGAAACACAATGCCTGCTACGTACTATAAATTATGTCTGGGAAAGCACAAAGGCAAGGCAGAAGGCCATATCAATACACTGGGGACAGCGCCCAGAGTATTGTCTCACCAAATTGAGTTCTATAACTATGTTCTGACATACAACAGAAATAGACATATCTTATAAACTGAATGTAAAAGTTTGTCACAGGGGGGACAAAATCCTGTTTAAGAATAATCCCAGGCACAAAATATACTTAAGGTACAATGACCTCTCCCTTTTTTCCTAGGGCACCGTTCCCATGTGTCATTCTTTTGACAATGGTCCAACAATAGATGATGGCTGTGGTGGTGGTGGTGATGGTAGATAATAAAATTACTATTTAATCACAATAATTAAATATATAACATATACAATATGGTTTTATATATAATAAGAATGAATATATGTACAGGATATTGTCATATGTAGTCACATATGTTTATGCACAATCTTATTACTCCTCATAAAACAGTAACAATTCATTGTTCATTTTATTCTCTTTTTAGGGAGGATCAACTACATTTTCGAAGGTGACTTGTTCATGATTCTATATGTGAGGTGTGTTTTTCAGAACCAGATAAATGGACAGGAAAGCAACTGTGAACCTCAAATCACTGAAACTTACAAGGAGAGAGTGGGAGGAGTTCATGCTGGTCATTAACAACAGAGAGTGACAGTTTAGTGTCGGCTCTGGCCTGGTTCTGTTACTTCAGTGGTTCTGATGGTGAGTTAAAAGCCAAGGAATTACTGTCAATAGATTCTTATCTGTCTTCCTATTTCTTTTTCTCCCTTAGATTTTTCCTTGTAAGAATGATTGCAATTTTCTCAGTAGTATGTGTGTTTTTCCCCCACACCATTTAGATTTTTACCTTCCTTCCTTCTTTCCTCCCTTCTTTCCTTCTTTCCTCTCTTTCTTTTTCTTCTCCTCCTTCTTCCTATTCCTGCTCCTTTTTTTTTCATTGAGTACTTCTACTCCATGTCTTAATAGGACTGAAGTGGTCTCTCAAAGACTATACTTTAATGACATGCTTGCTATAATAAGATAATGAGGTAATAATAAAATAATAACAAGATGTGTCTTAATCTTCCGTAAGGGATATTACTTCATTCAGAGTTGAGATGGTGAAGCCTCTTAGTTATTTGACCCTTCTTGTACCTGTCAACTCTGTATTGCAATGTCACCCAGTCACAATCACTAGGAAAATGGCCTAGGAGTTCATCAGACTTATACTTCATATTGGTAAATTAATGGTTATATCTTTCAGGAAAAATGACATTATGATGACATTCATGTTGTTTATTGTGAATTCAAAGATGATGTTTCAATTAAAGGCATGATTCTTTAGTGACAGAATTAGTCTTTTAATTTGTGCAGGATGTGTCTTTACAGGATATTTAACATTTACCACATGCAGTTCTGTTCGCTATCTATTCTAAAACTAGCTATTTATCACCCTACTAATGAAATACATATGCAAGGAAGGCACACACACACACACACACACACACACACACACACACACACACACACATATTAGAATGTCCTTAGACAGTAACACTATCTACTGCTCTTAAAACCATGCCCTTCATTCTCAGGAGAATAACATTTCTTTATTATTCAGCTCAATCAGAGAGGCATTTACCTGACTCCACACAATGCATAGGGTAAGGTATTTTTTTCCCAATCTGGATTTTGCAGAGGGGTGCCATTCCTGTAACAAACACAGGGAATCTCCCTGGGCAGCTTCTCTGTGTAGACAATATTTCCCTTTTTCAGTGATAGGAGGAGAGGAATCAGATGTCCATTATGAGAAGAGAAACTCCTTTCGGATACTTTACTGTTCACTAAAATTATTAAGCTATATATCAATGGACAAGATCCATTTTCCTTAGTAACCTAAGTTTGTCATATACATAGCTCAACAAATTGACCATCACAGGCACAGGAAATGTGTTACTGCTCCAATCTATTGGCGGCATGTGTAGTTAGGATGGTCTTTATCCCTTGGCATTGTCACAATTGAGACCATCATACTGCTTTCAAGAAATCAGACTAAGTTCTATATCTAATGTATAAAACATCTGGGAATGAAAGACAGCAAGGGTATAAGGCCCTCTAGACACAAGAAGACAGATGTAGTATGAACTCGCAAAGACTACGGAAGCACACCCAGGGCCTGCAGAGGTCTGAGCTAGATGGCGTCCAGCAATTAGAGGAGAAGCAGGCATTAGCTGCCATTCATATCCTAGAAGTTATCTCCAATTGATAACCACTTGCAAAGGAAAAATTAGGTTTTTGTTTATGTTTTTTTACCAATAGAGTTTCACTGGGGGATGCCACAAACACTTACTGATGGCCCCTTTTTGAAGGTTTTTGCCTCGTAATGTTTTGACTAAGTTTTTGTTGTTTGTTTGGTCTTTACCTTACAAGCAGGTCTTTAAAAAATAAAAACCATGGAGACCCAAAGAAAGGGATACAGCATGCTGTAAAGTTAATAGAGCCTTCCTGATTGGGAAGTGAAGAGAATAAGTGTAGAACCTCAACACTGTGAGTGGCATTAGCCGGTCCATCTCCTTAATAGTGCACATGAAATTAAGCAAAGCCGTGTTTCTCTCCAGTGTTAAATTATGAATATGCATTGGATAAAAGTTAACTAGTTCCCAACTAGCCGCACATGTATAAAATGCAAATGCAGTTTTCTTTAATTTATTTAATTGTAACCTAGTTGTGCTATACTGTTTATGGGGAACAAAGCAACCAAACATCAGATTAACAAAAGTGCCTGCAATAACAGGGTGGAAACCACTTTCAATTATGCCCAAGGAGAACATAATTGGTGGTATTGACAATACCTTGAATTGCATTGATTCTTCCCACTTAACTCAAGGCTTTGATGTCACTCTTGCTTTTACACTTTTTTTGTCATGTCTAATAAAAATCTGTACATTGTCCAAACTACCAGGTATAAGTTTCTTACACTAAATCACTACTATTTTTGTTGAATGAAATTGACTTGGGTATACGTGATTTGTAAGCATGATGTAATAATATTGAGGTGATTGAAGGTCATCTAAAGCGTGTCTTGTGTCTTCAACTATAATTGTGTGAGCTATATAGCAAAATGCATAAGTGCAGGAGGTAACAGAGCCTGGAATCCAGGCCACTCTCTCCATGTGACTTAGCCCCTCAAAGGAAGGAGGTCCACAATTTCCATAAGAGTTTGGTAGGCCGCTGTCACATACCAGAATAGAACTGAAGCTCGGCAGATGGTGTTGCTAGCAACCCACGTAAAATGCATACAGAGTGCTAGTGTGCATAAGCTCTAAAGGTAAGGGAACTGGGCCTCAGAGAGCTGAAGCAGCTCACTGGATGCCTAGCTTTCAGGGGCCCTTTTCCAATGATGTCTTGTGCTTCTTTCAAGTTTATCTATTCAAGGATAAAGCATAATAAATATGGTTTACGTTACAAAGAAAAAAGTATTACTGTCTTAGAAAGCAACGTTTATATGTATAATTAAAGTAAACAGCAACTTTTTTTTAAAGCCCATCTTTCTAGATTTGTATTTCCTAAGTTAGGGAACCTCTCCTGTATTTCACTTGTGAACATCAGGCACTGAAGAACTTGTACATCCTGTTTTTAAACACTCCACATCTTACAATTTCTATGACGCCTCCTCTGATTCCCAGCTATCAGTGAATCTTTCCCAGCTTGAGCATTTTACATTCCTGTTTGTGATGGCTGCAGTAGGTAACGCTGAGCGTGGGGGAGCCTTTTCACATTGGTTAGAAAGCAGATTCCAGCATTTGTACTCTGAGAGACATCGGGGCCATTTCACAAACATTTGTGCCTGAGTTTAATCTTTTCTAAAACGCCAATGTCTGTAGTAACCCATTGTCTAGGCTGATGACAAGAAGAAATCCATCAGTATTTTATCGCTGAAGTCAGGTCCTGGTAAAGAGTTTTGGTTTTGTTATTCTTTTGTATGTTTGTGAGTGCTGGTTTTCATTTTATCAAACAAGTTCCTACTTACATGACTATGGGATGTTCTTTTGTTTCTTCAAGTTCCATCCCTCTGTTTCCTTTAACACTTTTCATCTACCTCTGTTCCTTTCTTTCATTTGATTCAAGTAATTCTCTCCTCATAAGCATGTTACATATCTGTTCATAGTGAATAATAATCTAACTGAACAAATAGTAATGAGACTGAATTTAAGATGAAGCCTGCCTGCCTTCCTCTCTCTCTCTCTCTCCTTCCTTTCACCCCTCCTTCCAAAACTTTCTTCTTTTCCTTTCCTTCACTTTTGTTTCATTTTCTTTACTTTTCCCCATCATTCTTATGAACTATTGTATTTCAAGGTGTGAGCATACAGAAGGAAAGTGGATAACTGTATAAAAATCTACGTGAGCAGCCTCAGCCTTGTGATCATAGCTGGATGAAGTGAGGACTGTGATGCTTACACAGGAAGCTCAGCGTGCAGAGGTCAACAACTTACCCAAGTCGAGACCGAAACACTTACACACATGTGGGACACTCGAGACCGAAACACTTACACATATGTGGAACAAGGGCTGATGACAAAAGCCTGTCTATAGAGAAAAAAATTGGTAGGTGAAACTAAAGGACGAGATCAATCTCTATCCTGGGAGATGACCAAGTCAGCAATAACAGATTTTCTTTAATAAAATAGAGCTCAGAATTCCCCCAGGTTAAAGTGGTGGTTTTTACACATGGATGGACATCCTAAAAGAAGAATTAGAAAGAGCAAGATGATATGTACACCTCTCATATGTAATTAATATTCCCATCAACGTCCACCCCCATGAGAAAACAAGTTCGGAGATATATTCGCAAACATTTCAGCTGAGTCAAATGCTTTTATTTGGTGCCTGTTCAGGCAAATCCAGGCAGCAAGCCACTTGTGGCTTAATTACTAGATTGTATTAAAACAAGGCAATTTAATTGCAATTAGTGTTACGATCATTTATTCATAAAATGCCAGTATATGTATTTATTTCCAATAATCCATTACTTCCAGCCTGGAACTATGTGGGTTCCATTAAATTATGAAGTACGAGGTCATTAACCTACAATTGTACTTTGGATCAGTTTTTTAAGATCGCATTCTGTTTGCTCTTTGGTTCAGTTTAAATTGTTCACTGCTCTTAGATCATTTATCTTTAGCTATTTAATTTCCCCATGATTTTCTAAAGGCCCTTATCATTGTTAATTAAGCAGGTGTGACCTGTTCTCTGAACAGTTGGCTTCCCTGAAACATCTGGTAGAAATCCAAAATTGGATTGGTCCACTCTAGTTTTCATTGTTTCTTGTGGCCAAATCTGGCCATTAATAATTCTGATATTGTAATATATTAAGATATATCTATGTTTATCTATCTACATCTATCTATCTATCTATCTATCTATCTATCTATCTATCTATCCATGAACTTTGGCACATATATATGAACTCTGGCCCATAAAATGAACTTTGGCACATAAGAAAGTGTTTATCTATATATAGACTTCATTTTTTGTCCTGAGTCAAGAAAGAGGCCATCATTGAGTTGTCAAGGATGCTGAAGAGACCACGTATATGATGAAAATTCAAAGATAAGCAGTTTTACATGGAGGAAAATGTATTGTTACTCAGCAAAAACAAGTGTCCTCATGTCAAAAATCAGTCATCAATAGTTTGCCTTTGGTTTCTTTGGCTCATTATATGTGTGTTACACTATCCCCCAACCCTTCGATTTGATTTTTACATTGAATTGTGAAACAGTAGGTTTCCCTCTAGCTTCTGACTTTCTCTTTCTTTACCTTAGCTTACTCCTTCAACACTGACTTGCCCCAAACTTCCACATCATATCATGCTTAAACTCTCCTGCTCCCAGTCAGTAGTCTATCTTCCTGCTATCCTTTAACCTATAATGTTCTATCACTATCCTTTAATATATCCTCCCCAAAGGGCTAATTCCCAATTTCCTGGCTTCTCTTTATGTGTCAGGCTCAAACATCTCTTTCTCTCTCTCTCTCTCTCTCTCTCTCTCTCTCTCTCTCTCTCTCTCTCTCGCACACAGGCACACACACACATACACACACACACACGCACACACACGCGTGCACACACCAAAGTGAAGCTCCACATATGAAAGTGCACAAGACATTCATCTTCCTCAGTCTGACTTATTCAATTTGATGCATTTTTCCAGTTATATTGATTTTCTGCAAATTTTATGATTTCATTTTTCTTTAAAGCTGAGTAATATTTCATTGTGTGTATATTGCACATCTAAACCATTTTCCTGTTAATGAACAGTTAGGTTGACTCTGTTCTCTAGCTATTGTGACTTGAGCAGCAATGGAAAAAATGTGTCCCGGTCTCTCTGTAGTAGAAGAAATATTTGTTATGCATACCTTCCAAAGTGTATAACAAAGTCATCTCTACTTTTCTTTGTTGAGTAATATTGCTCAGATCAATTTTCAAAGTGGCTGCATGAATATATCCATCCATTAGGCAAATGAATGGAACTAGATATATCATCCTGAGTGAAGTAACACAATCACAAAAGAATATACATGATACGCACTCACTGATAAGTAGATGTTAGCCCAAAAGCTCAGAATACCCAAGATACAGTTCGCAGACCACATGAAACTGAAGAAGAAGAAAGTGGATGCTTCAGTCCTTTTTAGAAGAGAGAACAAAATATTCACAGGAGAAAATATAGAGACAAAGTGTGGAACAGAACCTGAGGGAAAAGTCATCCAGAGACAGCCCCACCAGGGTATCTGTCCCATATAAGATCACCAAATCCAGGCAATATTGATGATGCCAAGAAGTGCATGCTGACAGGAGCCTGATATAGATAGCTGTCTCCTGAGAGGCTCTGTCAGATCCTGGCAAATACAGAGGCAAGTGCTTACAGCCAACCATTGATCTGAGAACAGGGTCTCTAATGGAGGAGTTAGAGAAAGGACTGAATGAGCTGAAAGGTTTTTCAACACCATAGGAAGAACAACAATATCAACCAACCGAATTCCCCAGAGCCCCCAGAGACTAAACCACCACCCAAAGAGTACACATGGAGGGACCCATGGCTCCAGTGCTTAAATTCTTGATGGCATTATCGGGCATCAATGAGAGGAGAAGCTCTTGGCACTATGAAGGCTTAATGCTCCCGTGTAGGGGAAAGTTAGGGCAGAGAGATGGTAGGGAGTGGATAGGTGGGTGGGGGAAAACTCTCACAGAGATAGATGGAGGAGGGAAGAGATAGGGTGACTCCAGAGAGGGAATGGGAAAGGGGATAACATTTGAAATGTAAAGAAAATATACATTCCCTTTTTGCTACATCTACTCCAATATTTGTTGGGCATATCCTCTAAGGTATCTAAAAGGGAACTTTAATCCAGCCACATGATTTCTCTGGCAAAGGATCACATCTTGTGTGATCTGGCTGGAATGCAGACACGCTCAGAGTAGACATCTTTACAGTAAAATTAGTTTGTAGGAAGAAGCAGCCATGTTTGAATATGAGGTCTACTTGAGGGGCCCACAAATGACAAATGAGAAAAATGTTACAGAATTCTAAAGGAAAGAATGAGAGACAGGATACACCCAACTCTCAGGAGAACAGCAAGGAAAGAGAACTTATTAAAGAATAGCACAGGGAGGGAGGGAGGAAAGGAGGAAGGGAGGGAGGGAGGGAGGGAGGGAGAGAGAGAGAGAGAGAGAGAGAGAGAGAGAGAGAGAGAGAGAGTCAGTCAGTTGGGAGTCAGCGTAGTGAGTTCAATGCAGTGGAGTTGAGTTTGTTCATGAGTTCTTGCATGTCAATGCAGGTCAACAGAGATAGTTGAGGCCATAGAATAAGAAGGAGCCAGAATATTAGAACAAATTACTAGGCAGAAGCCAAGCACAGCAATTCAGTGAGAAGGTGGGAGAAGCCACACTGAATCAGTCAGCTTGGAGAGGAGTCTTGAGCCATAACAGTTGAGTTGAACAAGCTGGTCAGAATCCAGAAATAAATAGGAAGGAATAGGCTTATTGAGCAGTAAATCTCAGGAATGACATTCCTATCATGTGAATAAAAGTTACATTTACAGGTATAACTTGATATTGTCAATATGCTAAATGATTATGCAGACAAATTATTTTTAAGTATTTATGCTCACACCTATCTATCTGGGGTGCTCATTTTTCAGTAGACAGTCAAAACCGTAGAGATTCATAACTAGTCTAAACAGCACAAGAGATCAAGAACTCAGACCTTAATTAAAAAAAGAGCTGGATAGATTTTGTCAACTTGACACAAGCAAAATCCCTCTAAGAAGAGTGGAGAAAATGTCTCCATCAGATTAGACTATGGAAAAGTATCTTTTGGATCTTATTTATTAATGATTGATGTGGAAATACCTACATTCTAAAGGAAATATATATTAACGGGCTTACTTAATGAGGACATCTTTCAGTGATTACAGATCCACTGATAAAAGATGAAAACGGTCATTTTCAGGGAGAAGGACACAGATCTACAATAAACAACATAGCTAGGTATTAGGTTTAACTTTGTAACAAAGACTCAGGGAGACAGCACTAATAGGCTATTAGAACAGTTCTTGCAAATTTTAAGACTATGATGGCTCATAAAGATTGAACAAGAAATGACAGGGTCACTACAAAAGGTAATGGAAAGAAGAATTTAGGAATTCAGAGAAGAGTCAGCTACATTGTTCAAGGGGCAAAAGATCTTGCCAGGTAAATCTGGTGACCAAATTCCTAGAACCCACATGAAGGTAAAAGGAAATAATCAACCCTGACCTTCACACATGAAGTACATGGACACACAGCAGGCATGTTCTCTCTCTCTCTCTCTCTCTCTCTCTCTCTCTCTCTCTCTCTCTCTCTCTCACACACACACACACACACACACACACACACATACATATGCAGAAAAATAATCAGTAAAATAAGATGAAATAAATTTTAGGCAGTTTTAATTAAAAATAATTGTAACACTTCTTTATGCACGTTTTTTGAGTCCATTTTTTCTCAGGTAGCTCCCTAAAGACTCTCCTATGCATCTCACTCTTAAGTTGATAACTTCATTTTCTTTGAATATTATTATTGCATTTGTGTGTGTATTTGAGTGTACAAATACATAAATATAATCCCAGAGTCTGCATTGTTTTTGCATGTACATATTACTTCAAAGTTAGCCAGTCCTCATTGGATAATCAATACAGAAGAGGCTAGTTCTCCTTTCATAAGTAACTAGTTGCCCATAGATTTTGTGTAAGGGTGGAACTCCAATGAAATTTTCCCTCTGGAACATTAATATGTTCATTAATATTGTCATTGCTTCTGCATTGCTTGTCCAGCAATTTCTAGAGGAGAATTAACCAAAATACAGTCTATGGTGCAATAGCCTCTCTTAAATGAAAATTAATTAAAATAAAACACTCAAAGAAATGGAAATCCTACTACATGTATAATAAAAGACCAGCTAGATTTATTCTGGAGATGACCAAATGACTTCATTGAAAATAGGTAGAGGATAAATTCATGGCATAAACCCAAAAATCAAAGAGAGTTTCATAATGACGGCCCTCCACGTAAACACTAATGGAAAACAACAGTGTTACAAAGATGTGCTGCCTGTTAGTAGGGGAATTTAGGTAAGAAGCCTGATAAGTCTTTCAGTGAACAAAAAAGATAACAGAGAGTTGTATAAGTTGAAATATTAACTATAGAAATCTGACTCAAAGAACTATGGGGGAGTTAAAAGTATGTAGTATTTCTAATGAATAGGGAGGAAAAAATATTAAACATTCAATAAAATCCATAAAGACAATAAACAATTAAACAACACTATTTTAATAGAATTTTAGTCCGTTACACAGTGAAAAGTAAAGGATTTGTATATATAGATTTTCTGAAGAGATTGTACCTTGTAATACCACAATAAGAATGTAACATGGTCCTGTCCCCTGTTCCCAAAGAGATTTAAACTCATATTCTTGGATGGTTCTTGCAGAAAAGGTGAACACCAAACCATCTTGAGGTATGTTAGACAAAATATAACATGACATTAAAATACAGAGATCAGAATCATCATTATAGTGACACTATTGGAGTACTAATGTCATAAATGATGTTCCAATCTCAGTCTAACACACAGAGTATTCAAGGTAAGGACATTGGTAATTAATTAATTTGAGCTGTGAAGCTTAAATGAACATGTGGGTAGAGAATAAGAGGGCAAAGAAAGCCAAGTAGTGCACAATTTATATTTCAAGCAGTATTAAAATGGATGAACAGACTCGATGTGAAGAAGCGAGGAAGGAGTCTATAATCTATCTTTTTAAAATAAATCACAAACTCTAATCTTGGCCCAGAGCTTGAGTTGAGACAAGGAGCAAAGATAAGGGATATAATAGCAGATATGAAGAAATTGTTCCAACTATATGCATATTAAGTGGCTCTAATGTTATCAATAAAGAAAAATGAGAGGGAATTATTTCTTTTCCTGTTTCTCTCTCTCTCTTTTTCCCTCTCCCTCTCATCCTGATATTTGCTATGATATGGGGTCCTCATATAGGAAATATATCCTAGCAAAATAATTCCTTTTTCACCTTACACATTTATATTTATGATCTATGGCAATGTTTATTTTCCTGTTCACTGAGCCTTAAACAATCTTATAATGCTGTTTCACTATGCCAGTAGAATTATGTAAATTGGAGCACATGATTAATAAGCAGCAAATATGTAGGAAGGCTTGGGCAAGCTCATGAGTCCCAGTCTATGTGATAGGATAATACAGAGCCCATGGACTACAAACAAAAGTTGAATTTATAGAGACTGAAAAATGCTGAGTACATCAGGGGACATACTCTGAATAAAATGAAAACAGATTTCACCCATCTCAACATGAACATTTGTCCCTAGATTGCATGTTTTACAAGGGACAAAATGACTTGAAGGATAGTAGTGTATGTTAGTTGACATAGCAGTTTCCTAGCATAAACAATGCTATGGATCTAATCCCTAGAAACACACAGACACAGTAATGATTGTCTGCAACCCCAGCATTTAGGAACTACAGGTATGAAGATTAGGAGTCCAAGGTAGTCATTTACTACATAGAATGATTGAGGTCAGTATCAGCTGCATGAAAATTTAACTTAGTTATTAAATAAACTACTTCGATTCTTTCAATATATTAGGAAGTCACCCAAAATGGTCCCTGCCTGATTAAGCTACAGAATACCAAGGTTGTGAAATAAATGAAGTATATGGGTCATCTTTAGATATAAGTCATATTATTTGTATCTCCCTTGGATAAGTTGGGATGTCTTATTAGGTTCCATGGCTAGTTCAATCAAACCATGAAGAAGGTAAATAGTCTATAGTCATCACTTCTGGGAAAGGACATCATGCCTAGCCATAATCCTGAGTTGGTTTCTCAGTTCAAAAATGTTGTTGTAATAAGGACGTAGTAATACAACTCTAGGACCAGGTAGTAGTAGGGCACAGGCAAGGTATTGGGTTCCCAAGCTACATTGTCACTTGCCACTTTTGCTGTAATATTTCTTTACTGCTAACTACTACCAGAATCTGATACAGAGGAATATTGAATTCCATAGATAGATTAGCACATTAGTTGGTGAGCAGTGGATATATTATAGACTAATGGCTATTGCCCTTCAAGACCAAGCAAAGGGGAAAATTCTTTTACTTGGAAAATTCTCAAATGAAACTATTTGTTATATATTTTGGGAAAATATAAGCCTGGATACATAGATTACAGTCTCAAGAAATGCATATTTTGACTGGTTATTCAGGTACTAACAAAGGTAGAAAAAAGGGAAAATTTGGGACAGTAATATGGAGAAAAGGCTTATAATACACTTTCTGGAGTAGACAAGAGATGAGAAAATTATTTGAGCACATGCAAATGTCCACAGGAATTTGTTTAACACAGAAAGATCACTAATCAAGTAGAGAATTTAATTTAGCAGCTTGTTCACACTAATGCTGCTATAAAGCCCATGTAGATGGAGTAGTTGAAATGTTATGAACATAAACTTGGCAGAGGCAGAGGCCTAATAGTATTAGCCTGTATTCATAAAACCTTAGGCAGTTATTTCTATAATTCCCAGTCTCCAGCAGACACGAATACTGAACATCCATTTCTAAGTATTTGTTTCTGATGTCATCAATCAGAGATAAAGGCCATTTCCTTGAGGGGAAATTTATTTATAATGGATTCCTTCCGTCCTAGGGAAAAAACCTATCAATTCACCTTGTTTATCTTGATTAGGTTTACCACAAATCTATGTATGGTTTATGATACTTAACCTTGGAGCTCTGCAAACATTTGTATGCAAAAAGTTCATGGAATGAAGACCATAATATTATGTGAGTTCCTGTGAAGAGTAATCACAGGAAGGTAGAAATCAAGATCTCTGGCTGTCTGCATAATATCTGGCTTGGGTTTCTGTATTTGTTCCCATCTGCCGCAGGAGAAAACTTTCTGTGATAATGACTGAGAAGGCACTCGTCTATGTTTATAGCTTGAATGTCATTAGGAGTCATTTTACTACTACACTTTTTCCTTTTTGTTGTTGTTGATTTTCGTACTGCTGCTTCTGTTGTTGTTATTATTTTTATAGCAGCAGTGTCTGGTTTTATCCTAGGTCTCTGGGCTATTTATAGTCTGATTCTTGATTGCCCAAGTAGCATTTTGCGTATTAGACTCAACTTGTGGAGCGTGGATTAAGTAAAATCCGGTATTAGTTGCATATTCTTATAACCTTTGTGCCACAATTGTAGTAATATATCCTGTAGGCAGGACACTAATGTAAATCAGAACAAGAGTTTAGGAATAAGGTGGAATTTATGTTCATCATATGAAACATTACCATAGCTTAGTTTTCTTCATGGGAGCTTCACTGTGGAAACTACTCTTTTTTTCCTTTTATAGAAATATTGTTTTACATAATATAATACCGATTTAAGGTTTCATCCCCCTCTACTCCCCCAAGTTCCTCTCCATGTCTCCTGTAATCTACACCAACTATTGTTATGTTTCTAGTAGTAAAAATAGATTTTAAGATATAATAAAATGATAACAAGAAATAAAATAAAAAACAATACATCTAAATAGGACAAAACAAACAAGCCAAGGGGGAAAAAAGCCCAAGAAAGGTGCGCGCGCATGCGCGCGCGCGCGCGCGCGCGCACACACACACACACACACACACACACACACACAGCAGATATAGATTCAGAGACCCACTCATTCACACACTCAGGAATCCCCCAAAAAGGCACCAAACTGGGATCCATATATATTCCCAAAGACCTGAATGATAAAGAATAGAGAAGAAAAGAATTACATATTTTACTTTAAATAAATACATACATACTTATGTGGGGGGGGGTAGAAAATTAAAACATGGAAAGAAACCTCTGACATGACATTTAGAAACATGGAACCTCCAAAATAATCATTGAGCTAGTGTTTTTACTGGACAACTACCACTGTGCATGCAACCTACACCTAACAGTAGCTTGCAGGCAAAACAAATTTGGGTTGAAGGTTTTGCGAGTGGATTGATGACCCCCTTCCTCCTCTGGAAGTTCTGTCTGGCCATGGACGGTGAACACTTTAATCTCTATATCCTGCCTGGTAAGACTCTCAGCTAGGGGTACTCCATAGACTCCTATAATCTCCCCCATCCTAGGGGTCCAGAAGGCCCCAGAGATTCTTTCCCCCAATCACCATTCTAATGCCCAGCACTCTCCTGGCCCACTCCCCCACAACCGACTGCCATTATGTACTCCTCTTGCTCCCTCTCCTATCCAGTTCCCTCTCTCCATCCACCTCTGATGACTCTTCTGTTCCCTTTTTTCAATATTAACTAATCCTTCCTTGGGTCCTTCTTATTACCCGGTTTCTTTGTGTCTGTGGACTGTAGCATGGTTATCCTGAACTTTACGGTTGCTGTCCATCAGTGAGTACATAGGTATTTCATTTCTTCTGTATTACATTATATAGATCATATATATATATATATATGATTATAAGTATACATATATTTCTATGTTAATCACACAAATTTATTATATAGGTACTTTTATGTATATATGTGTCTATACATAAAGAACCTGTATGATAGACTTATATATATGCATAGGTATGTTGCATATACATTATAAATTCCAGTTTAGTGGTTTTATGGTATTCCTGAGAGTGTAAATGAGTGGATCTCTGCATACAAATCTCTTTCTTGTGCTTTTTCTTGGACCCTTTTCTCATGGTGTGTTTTGTCCTATTCAGATGTGTTTAGATTTGTTTTATCTCACTGCAATTTATTTTATGGTATTCCTTGGAAGCCTATTTATTTTCTAATGAGAAACCCAGTGGGGGTGGGTTCAGGTGGGAGGGAAGATGGGAAGAAACTAGGAGTAATACAGGTAAGAAAAAAATGTATTCAGGCTCTATTGTGTGAGAAAAACATTTATATCTGATAAAAAGAAAAAAACCAAAAATGTTACCAAATTTCAAAAATTACCTTTTCCTATAAAAATGTAGAAATAAAGGTATGGATTGAGGAATGGTCCTTTGTAGCATCAGATAGTAATGTGCCTGGGGATTTGTTTCCCATTTTCACAGTCTATTTGTAAAAATGTAGAAGCTTCAAAGAAACCCACTTGTTTTACATGGTTACTTTGATCATAAAATCGATGAAGCCATTCCCAAAAAGTGATTTCGTGAAGAGCTTAACCTACAGAGAATACTTACCTTGATTTTAACACTTCACTTATCCATTAAGTTTGGATTAAATTGGTTTCTTCACAATTTGAAGCCTAACTTGACATGCAAATCATTCTTTCAAAACTATGCTAATTCATTCACTTACATTTACAAGAGCATAAATGTAGTCACCTAGAACCTATATCAAGAGATAAACCCATAAAACCAACACTTGCTGGCATCCTTATAATGTGGTGGTGGTGGTAGTAGTAGTAGTAGTAGTAGTAGTAGTAGTAGTAGTAGTAGTAGTTATTGTTGTTGTTGTTTTTGCTGTTGTTTGTGGTGGTGGTGATGGGGATAGTGATGGTGGTGGTAGTGTTTAAAGAGTAAGGAAAAATTTGTCAGTTCACCTCATGTTGAAATTATCTTTTTTTTTTTTTGTTGAGACTTGAAGCTCTGATACTTTTAATGAAAATACTTCCAAATACAAGCTTACAAATGGCTTTTGAAAATGATTCCAATGTTTCAGATAACATAAAGATAAAACAAATGAGATATTGAGTTAAAAAGCAAAATTATTATAAAAATTAATGTAAGAAAAGACAGTCTATAGAATAGAAGTAAAATATTTGCTTGCTGTACATTAGACAGTATCTTTTCATGTCTAGAAATTATAAGGAAAACAGGGTTTTTTTTCATCTTTATTAACTTGAGTATTTCTTATTTACATTTCAATTGTTATTCCCTTTCCCAGTTTCCGGGCCACATCCCCCTAACCCCTCCCCCTTCCCTTCTCTATGGCTATTCCCCTCCCCATACTCCCCCCATTACAGCCCTCCCCCCAAGAATCATGTTCACTGGGGGTTCAGTCTTGGCAGGACCAAGGGTTTCCCCTTCCACTGGTGCTCTTACTAGGCTATTCATTGCTACCTATGAGGTCAGAGTCCAGGGTCAGTCCATGTATAGTCTTTGGGTAGTGGCTTAGTCCCTGGAAGCTCTGGTTGCTTGGCATTGTTGTTCATATGGGGTCTCGAGCCCCTTCAAGCTCTTCCAGTCCTTTCTCTGAATCCTTCAATGGGGGTCCCGTTCTCAGTTCAGTGGTTTGCTGCTGGCATTCGTCTATGTATTTCCCATATTCTGGCTGTGTCTCTCAGGAAAGATCTACATCCGGTTCCTGTCGGTCTGCACTTCTTTGTTTCATCCATCTTGTCTAGTTTGGTGGCTGAATATGTATGGGCCATATGTGGGGCAGGCTCTGATGTTGAAATTATCTTAAGAAAATCAAAATGTAATAAGATCTATAAATACTTATGAACCTAGAGTAAGATGAGATGACTAATCTCTAAAACACTTGCTATTGTTTTTCTATTTTAAAAAATGCAGGCAAAAAAGGATTCTGAGGCAAGACAAAATGAAGACAGGAAGAAAGTCATCTATCAGCAAGAGACAGAAGAGCCTGAAATAAATTTTTCCCTCCTGGTCCCCAGAAGAAGCCAACCCTTGCCACAGCTGGACCTCAGTCCACAAACAATAGGCGAATTTCTTTCAAGTCACTTTAGCTTTGAAAATGAGTTATGCTGGCCCTGAGGAACTTAGAGAATGATGGAGATCTTCCACCTTTTAGGTTTGCCTTTTCTTTTTCTTAGATTTCCAACAGAAAGAACAACTTTCTTTAATTTTTATCCTTTGAAGTGAATTAGAAACATTTTATTTGTGTTTTATATTAAATTTATAATGAAAAACCCAATTCAAAGGTATTACACTATTGTTGTTGTTGGTGGTGGTGGTGATGGTGATGTGTGTGTGTGTGTGTGTGTGTGTGTGTGTGCGTGTGTATGTGCGTGTGTGTGTATGTGTATGTGTGTGTGTGTTCTGCAAAAAGATTTTTTTCTATGTGAATTAAATATTGACCCAAGAAAATTAAGACACAAAAGAGATAACAAGTTTCTTCAAGGGAGGAAAAAGATTATTACCAACCACCTGATAGATTTAATTATTATGTTGATATTTTTATTCAACTTACACAACATTGATATGAATTTCTTACATATCACTTCACCGGTTATTACTATTTAAATGGAATATTCAGTTTTATAAGTAATTTATTTGTGCAGCATAATCAGTGCTTTGTCTCTCTATCAGGATTAGAGAAGGAGATATACTCAATTTGAAAATGTATTACTAACAAGAATCTATCAAATGCTTCTTTGATAAGACACTGTTAAACTCTTAATATACTTTTTTGTTCTCCCTCATAGCCTCACAGAGAACTTTAAGTCAATTTCCCATGCTTTGGTGAGGTGCCACTGTTTTAGTTAAATCATTGACAGTTCTACCAGTGGAAGTGTCAGACTTAAGATTACACATTCTAGTTGTGTTATTCTCGCATACAATCCCTTGATCCAATGATCTTTTTGATACTGAGAAGTAAGCCTTTATACTTTATCTCAAAGATGAATCTCAGCTCTTTTGATCTGAGGAAAATGAATTTTATTCTACAGTTGAAGGGAGAAATTGCCAGTCTCTCCAATGATGTTTTATATTAATTGATCAAATCATCTTATTCTTTTATTTTTCTCTCATTTTTGATAGTATAATACAGTTACATGATCTTACTCCTCCCTTTCCTTCCTGTAAGCCTCCCATACAGTGCTTCTATTGCTCTTTCAAATTCATGACCTTTGTTACATGAACATATTTATATTGGTATTACAAATATAATATGCTAAAGCTATACAGTGTTAATTATATGTGTGGTGTCAGGGATCACCATGTGGTATTGGCCAGTCAGTTGATGTGATTTTCCACTAGGATGACAATTCTTTCATCATTTCTTAGTTGTGTGTCTATTGGTGCTGTGCTTCTTCAGCTCTTATCTTATTTTGACCTTTTTATTTATCTTTTTTAAAAGCAATGATCATTATAAGAAATTGTCTAAAGATATATTACATTCCATTACTGTCTTAAACACAGAGATAACCGAGTCTCTTGGATATCAGTTATCTTCAAAGTCATAAAAGATAGATGCCAATATAATGCCTACCAACTGCCAGGGTGCTTTCTCAGCACTTGAGTTTAGTAAGAAGACCTATGATAATTTATTGTGGCTTCTTTTCTTTTCTTTCCTTGCCTTTTCTTTTATTCTTTAGCTTTTCCAAAGATTATACTGTGTCAAGAATAAAGCAATAGCACCAATTTTAATTGGGAATAATGACATGTCATTTGAAAAATAACTCTTATCTTTGCATAAATGGTTTTAGAAATACTCTCTTATCTTCTTACACTCTTAGACTCACCTGCTCCACAGATTATTCATCTGTTTATTTGTGAGCAGCAGTATTTGCCCTTTTGAAACATGAAGAATCAAAGATACAATGGGTCAGAGATACGAAAGCCTTGGAGGATGCTTCCAGATTCTTGCTTTGCAATGGCTGTGGTGATGCCAAAATGCATTTGAAAGAGTTAGGCTATGCATCTATAAAAATCCACAATCCACCCTTTGATTGTACAAAAAAAAGTTTTTTGAATTTTTTCCCAGCATAAATATGGGTGGTGCCTATTTTTACCCTCTATTTGGATGATAAATTGTATAGACACCCCAATATTAAGAAGAACAAAGGAATGATATTCCTCAAAATATATTAATGTGGCAAAAGACATTTTCATAATAGATTTTATCAAGCCTACTAATGTGTGAATAATGACTTTCATATTTGCATTAGTTACTTTTCTCATTAAGAAGCTTAAAGCAAGAGAATTTTGTTTTGTTTCATTCTACAGAGGGAATGCATTTTGTTAGGAGCATCTTAAAGCTGTAGAAATTGGGAGCAGGAAACAGTTAGTTATAGCATATTAGTATCCAGGATGCTATCTGCTAGGGGAACAGCAAGAACAGCCTATAAATAACAAGACCTGTACTGTAGAGACCCACTTTCTAAATCTGGAGACCTCCTTGCAATGATTCCCAAAACTAGTAAAACAACATGGGCAGATGGATATTGTGTATTCAAACATATGAACAATTGGGGATCATTTCACATCAAACTCTTAACATTGAAGATTAAGTCTACCACTATTGGTGTGTGTCGCATGGGTAAAACCAACTATGCTGAGAAGGTATAGGCTGAAAATGATCACATGATATTTTTCTGAACATTCCACATATGCTTGAGAAAACCAAAATAAAACAGAAACAAAAATAAAATATTATGATGCTAAACACACACGCAATCACTCTTGTGATTGTTGTAAAGTGACTCCTTTCAAAGACTATGTAACCAACACCACTACTCGTGATGAATGAATAAATGGTTAAAACTAACTCTAAGCACAAGATAAGAGTATTTTCTACTTAAAACAGAAACTGTCCAACCAGTAGCCTGGGCAATACCTGTCCACATGCTGAAGCCTCCATGCTTTCCAAGAGTTATGAAGTGACCAATGATACAGGTGAGAATTTTGCCCAAATACTCACATCAACTGGGACACCCACACAGCACAGGAGACAAGGGACCTAATCCCCCAACCCTTGAGCTCCAACTCCCTTTAGTCTCATGGACCCACCAAAACACTACAACCAATGAATCTCCCAGGAGGTTCATAGTATCCAAGGGCACAGGAGGTCCTCAGTAACCAGGAACATAGGAGTCCTGTTCTAAAAAGAGACATGAAAGGCCCACACTAACCAGAGATAATTCTGCTTGCCTCCAAGGAGGCTGGATCCAGTAAGAGACACCAAGGCCAGTTAACACCAGAGAGAACCAGTTAACCAGAGGCAAATGCGAGATCATAAGCAACAGAACCCAGTGCAATTTGACACCACCAGAACCCAGTTCTCCCACCACAGCAAGCCCTGAACACCCTAACATGAATGAAAAGCAAGATAATGAACTAAAACCTCAACTCATGAAGATAATGGAGGCCTTTTAGGAGGATATTAAGAACTCCCTTAAAGAAATAACAGGAATCTATCCCATCTCCAGACACAAAACGCAGGACACTATTGTTAATGCCAAGAAGCTCTTGCTGACAGGAGCCTGGTATTTCTGTCCACTGAGAGGCTCTGACAGAGCCTGACCAATACAGATGCAGAAGCTCACAGCCACCAAACTGAGCACAGGGACCCCAATGGAGAAGTTACGGGAAGGACCAAAACAGCATCAACCAAACAAAACCCCAAAGCTCCCAGGGACTAAACCATCAGCCAAAGAGTACACATGGAGGGACCCAGGGCTCCAGCTGCCTATGCGGCATCAGTGATTTACCTGGCATCATTAGAAGGGGAGCCCCTGGAACCTATGGAGACTTGATACTCCAACATGGGGGAATGCTAGGACAGTGAAGTTGGAGTGAGATGGTGGGGGATCTCTTTCATAGAATCAGAGGGAGGGGGGAAAACATAGTGGGCTTACAGAAGGGAAACCAGGAAGTAGGATCACATTTGAAATGTGAATAAATAGAATAACCAATAAAAAAGGAGTAAAAGAAAAAATAAAGAGAAATACAGGGAACCACAGCCAAACGGGTTCAACCTGTAAAGAAACAAATAAATTACTTAAAGAGCTTCTGTAAGGCAAAGGACACTGTGGTTAGGACAAAACGGCAACCAACAGATTGGGAAAAGATCTTTACCAATCCTACAACAGATAGAGGCTTTATATCCAAAATATACAAAGAACTCAAGAAGTTAGACCGCAGGGAGTCAAATAACCCTATTAAAAATGGGGTTCAGAGCTAAACAAAGAATTCACAGCTGAGGAATACCAAATGCCTGAGAAACACCTAAAGAAATGTTCAACATCTTTAGTCATAAGGGAAATGCAAATCAAAACAACCCTGAGATTCTACCTGACACCAGTCAGAATGCTAAGATCAAAAACTACTGCGACAGCAGATGCTGGCAAGGATGTGGATAAAGAGGAACACTCCTCCATTTTTGGTGGGATTGCAGACTGGTACAATCGTTCTGGAAATCAGTCTGGAGGTTTCTCAGAAAATTGGACATTGAACTACCTGAGGACCCAGCTATACCACTCTTGGGCATATACCCAAAAGATGCCCCAACATATAACAAAGACACACGCTCCACTGTGTTCATAACAGCTTTATTGATAATAGCCAGAAGCTGGAAAGAACCCAGACGCCCTTCAACAGAGGAATGAATACAGACAATGTGGTATATCTACACAATGGAATATTACTCAGCTATCAAAAACAATGACTTTATGAAATTCATGAGCAAATGGATGGAACTGGAAAATATCATCCTGAGTGATGTAATCCAATCACAGAAAAACACACATGGTATGTATTCATTGATAAGTGGCTATTAGCCCAAATGCATGAATTGCCCTAGATGCACAGAACACATGAAACTCAAGAAGGATGACCAAAATGTGAATGCATCATTCCTTCTTTAAAAGGGGAACAAGAATACCCTTGGGAGGGAATAGGGAAGCAAAGTTTAGAACAGAAGCAGAAGGAACACCCATTCAGAGCCTGCCCCACATGTGGTCCATGCATATACAGCCATCCAATCGACAAGATGGATGAAGCAAAGAAGTGCCGGCTGACAGGAATTGGATATAGATCTCTCCCGAGAGACACAGCCAGAATACAGCAAATACATAGGCGAATGCCAGCAGCAAGTCACTGAACTGAGAACAGGACCCCCATTGAAGGAATCAGAGAAAGAACTGGAAGAGCTTGAAGGGGCTCGAGACCCCTTATGAACAACAATGCCAAGCAACCAGAGCTTCCAGGGACTAAGCCACTACCTAAAGACTATACATGGACTGACCCTGGACTCTGACCCCATAGGTAGCAATGAATATCCTAGTAAGAGCACCAGTGGAAGGGGAAGCCCTGGGTCCTGCTAAGACTGAACCCCCAGTGAACGTGATTGTTATGTAGAGGGCTGTAATGGGGGGAAGATGGGGAGGGGAACACCCATATAGCAGGGGAGGGGGAGGGGTTGGGGTATGTTGGCCTGGAAACCGGAAAAGGGAATAAAAATTGTAATGTAAATAAGAAATACCAAATTTAATAAAGATGGAGGAAAAATTACTTAAAGAAATAAGTAAAAATACAATCAAGTAGGTGAAGAAATTGAACAAAATGATCCAAGGATTAAAAATGGAAGTAGAAACAATAAAGACAGCAAAAAGGAAGGCAACCCTTGAAATGGACAGTTTAGGAAAGAGTTCAGCAACTGAAAATGCGAGCATCACCAATAGAATTTAAGAGATAGGAGACAGAATCTCAGGCATAGAAAACACCAGAGAAAACATTTACACATCAGTCAAAGCAAATACAAAGTATAAAAAGTTTCTAGCTGAAAATATCCAGGAAATCCAGGATGCAACGAAAAGATCAAACCTAAGAATGAAAGGAATAGAAGAGGGTGATGAATCCAACTCAAAGGGCCAGAACACATCTTCAAAAACCATAGAAGAGGATTTCCATAACCTAAAGAAAGAGACGCCCATAAATGTACAAGAAACCTACAGAATAGCAAATAGATTGGATCAGAAAAAAAAACATCCTCCTGTCACATAATAATAAGAATATTAAATGCACAGAACAAAGAAAGAATGGTAAAAGCAGTAAGGGAAAAATTTCAAGTAACATGTAAAGGCAGACCTATCAGAATTACACAAGACTTCTCAACAGAGATTCTAAAAGCCAGAAAGAACATCTTGGGCGAATGTCATACAGACCCTGAGAGAACAAAAATGTCAGCCCAGGCTACTATACCCAGCAAATCTCTCAGTTACCATAGATGGAGAAACCAAGATATACCATAAAAATCAATGTAAAAACAATATCTTACTACTAACCCAACTCTACAGAGGATAGTGCAAGGAAAACTCCAATATAAGAAGGATAACAACCAGGGACTACCCCATCTGGGAATCCATCATGTCTATAGACACCAAACCCAACACTATTGCCATGGTTAAGAGGTACTTGCTGACAGGAAATTAATTTGGCATTCCTAAGGAGGTCCAGCCAGCAACTGACCAATGCAGATGTAGATGCCTAGAGTCAACCATCAGACTGAGCTCAGGGAAACTGGTGGAGGAGTTGGCAGAAAGACTGGAAGAGCAGAGAGGAATTGCAACTCCATTGGAATAACAACATAGACTGGCCTGACAACTCAGTTCTTCCAGAGTCTGGACCACCAACCGAGGAGTGTGCCTGGAGGGATCCATGGTTCCAGATAACATCAATGGATTCAATCCCTCAATAAAAAGACACAGGCTAACAGACTGGAATGGGATCCAGCATTTTGCTGCTTATATGAAACACACTTCAGTGACAAAGACAGACACCACCTCAGAGTAAAGGACTCGAAAATAGTTCAAAACACAAATTAAACCTCACACAATAACAGTGAGAGACCTCAACACCCCAATCTCACCAATGGACATATCATTGAAAGAGAAACTAAACAGAGACACAGTGACACTAACAAAGATTATGAGCCAAATGGATTTAACAGATATCTACAGAACATTTCTCCCCAAAGCGAGAGAATATACCTTCTTTTCAGCACCTCATGTTACCTTCTAAACAGTCGACCATATACTGGGACACAAAACAAACCTCAACAGATAGAAGAAGTTTGAGAATTTTCCCTTAGTAAGAAAGATAAGCTTGCTTGGAATAATATTGGCTGTAGACCCTCGTGTTTCTCTGTAAAAAGTTTGGGCTATTCATTATCTTTTAGGGAATTATAAAGTGGTGTCATCTAATAATGGATCAAACTCATACTCATGTCTTTGTATCTACTCTCTTATAAACCGAACAAAAAGTGATACTGAGGCAACTGACACTCGTGCATCTCTAAGACATAAGAAATAGTTCACCTGCACTCCAGCTTGGTTAATCAACGCTTTTATTGAGGCTATCTACAGAAGCATGTGTGAGTCTCTTGTAGTAACTTCCTGAAATTTCAGTTAGCTCTTCTGAAGAATCCTCTCCTTCAGCAATTGCTTAGTCTCTGTAAATATTAGGGAGGAATTTTGTGACATTTATATGCTTTATGAGTTTTACTTAATCTTATGAGTCTTCCTCCATCTTAAAAAGAATGTCTTAATTCAGAGAAAATACCTACGGCACAGCTACCAAAAATTCAGATAATTTTATAAGTTTAATAAATTCAGAAAAAATGGGTAGAAAACGCACACCATTATAGTCAGACAATTTTGATTGTTTGTTCTCATGACTAATCCTGTCAATAGTCATTTTCCTAAATTTTAGACAATAGGAAATTTCACCATACCAACTATAAACTTGTTCCTCTGTCTTGTCCATCCCTTTCTTCAGTAATAAAACTAGATGCGACATGGTCATGATGATAATGTCATTGCATGTTCCATAGTATAAGATAGTGTTTGCCCTTCATTCTGTGAGAAGCAATCAACTTTCTCTGTCTGTCTCTGTCTGTTTGTCTGTCTCTGCTTCTGTCTCTGTCTCTGTGTTTCTCTCTCGGTGTGTCCCCCTCTGTGTGTGTGTGTGTGTGTGTGTGTATGTGTGCATGTGTGTGCACAAACATGCACAAGTCAATTTTTCTTTTGCCTGTAATTTACCCTAGATCTAGATAATAATAAAATCAAAGGCTTGAAAGGAATGCCAGACTCAGGAACATTGGTGTTTTCAAAGGACCCTTCTGCTAAAGAGGGGAGATAATTAGAAGTGGCACCATCACACATCTCAGAGGAAAGACCAAACAGAAAACTAAAGGTGCAAGACTAAATTGGAAATGATTCACTGCCTCTGTGCTTCTCCCTCTATCCAAACTTCTGGCTGAAGATGAGATGTTCAGACAAAGCTCTACAATACTAGCTGGCTTCTCTCCCAGATTGCTGAGCTATGAAATAAACACAGCTTACAAATTTAATTCCTGGTTTTGCTTATGTGGTAATGGCTGCAGGGCTTCTGACAATAGCTCTTGTCCTTTCCCCAAGCTCCCTCACCTTCATGAGCATCCCTAGTCATCCTCTACTTGTGGCAAGGAGCCTCCATCCATTGGAAAGAGTGGAGAAACAAAGACTTTTCAATGGTAATTAGTTCCTGACCAGTTGACTAACCTCCAACAGATTAACTAAAAAAAAATGCATTGTGACATCAGTCTAGGTGGCCCCAGTCATTAATCAGTTTAGACTTTAGCAATGACTTTGTTCTTTACAGTAGCACATCTGATTTAATGATATTCCCAGTCTAATATCATGGACCTCTCCATTGCTTTTAGGAATCTTACTCATGTTCATAGCTCTCTTTGCAAAAGAGAAAATGAAAAATGATTAGCTCATAACAATTTAGTTATACTTCCCCAAGGATAACTTAACATAGAAATGCATTATTTTCAATGTAATTTAAAATAACTTGGAAAGAAGTTAACTATCACCCAATAATATTTCCTGACTCTCAACCAGAATCAGTTTTCCTTCTGACCTCATAGTGGCGGTTCCTTCACTTGAT
Source organism: Rattus norvegicus (assembly GCF_021556685.1). Taxonomy (NCBI): domain Eukaryota; kingdom Metazoa; phylum Chordata; class Mammalia; order Rodentia; family Muridae; genus Rattus; species Rattus norvegicus. The sequence continues at coordinate 263,394,483 of NC_141534.1, read as the reverse complement.
CCTTGCTGTAACCAGCTTCCTATTTCCACTGTCTAGATAGAGGGCAATAAGTTCAGAAAGACTTTGGCTCAGGATAACTCAAAACTGAATCTATTGATCTCAAATGGTGTTTCTTATTTCATGATGAGACAGACACAGTAAGAATAATGGTGATAATGAGAAGTCTTCAAAATGCATTATGTCTGACATTTTTATTTTCATTTCTGAAAAAGGGAACCTTTCATTTATGCCTAAACACAAATAAGAGGTCATGTTTCATGATCTAGAGAAAATAAATTGTTCTTCCAATTTTCCCCAGGCATTTTGTGTTCCACACGATGAAATATTTTTCCAATGAAATTTTCTTAACTGTAAATAAGGTTGGGAAAGGAGGTAGTCAACCAAAACAATTATAATTGGCTACAAACCTAATCCAATAACCCCTATTCACCCATATTGTTAAGGAAGTTAATTGGACCTGCACAGCCACAAGCTAAATATGTTACTGTGTGCAAACAGTGAATCCAATTTCCTTCACCAGTGTATCACTGCAGCAATACTGTGCAGAGAGGGTGGGGCAGGGGGAGGAGAGAACGTCATGATGCAAAAGTTGTAAACAGTATCTATCTGCTCCAAGTGATCTGATCCAAAGAGAAAAAGAGAGATAGAGACAGAGATAGGTAGATAGAGATGGGGGGAGGGAAGAGAGAGGGAAGGAGGAGGGAGGGAGGGAGGAAGGGAGGGAGGAGGAAGGGAGGGAGGGAGAGAGAGAGAGAGAGAGAGAGAGAGAGATATTTACCACCACTATTTCTATTATTTTTTAATTGAAGTAAATACACACAACCTCTTCCATTGCAATGAAGCTCAATCCTAATTATACAGAACTCTCTTCAGCTCAGAGGCTAACAGAATGCTGGATCTCAGATCTGTTCACAGAAATCTGGGGGATCTTTTTTTTCAGGTGTTTGTTTTTGTCTGGACACATCAAAACATGTTTTTTCTTTAAAATTCAGAATTTAATAAGGTCCTTTTCTTTCCTTACTTTGCTGGTTTGAAAGTGAGACATATTAGGCTAGGGATCATCATACCAGAGTGCAAGAAGGGAATCATTGTGGGGCACCTCAGTCCTGTGGCACTTTTCATTCACAGTGAAGTTGCACAGGTCAGTCTGATTATACGTTATCTTTGTTTCTAAATGGACGTCATAATTATGTCTTTGTTTAACTTGTGAGACCATGAAAAGATGGCGAATAGATTTGTAGCATACGACATGAACACAGATGCGAGAAAACATTCAATCATTAAACTCAACAAGAACAACACAAAGAAGCAAGCACAATTATCTCACTTTCAAAATACGCGTTCTTCTGTTCAATCTTAGCATCAAGCTATAATGTAATAATTAAGTAGAAAATGAAAAATAGTCAGGACTGGTTCACTTAGAAGGATCTCCTCCATCCACATTTTTTCGTCATGTGTTGCTAATTCAGATCGCAATTATTGTGGCTTCCCATACTTGGAGCTTCTGACAAATTCAAGCTGCTGATTATTCAGCTATTACAAATTATGTTAGTTGTTTTTGTGTTCAGTTGACAATCCTCAGAAATGGATATGTGTATTAAAACACAGACTACTTTCACTCTGGAGAAAAAAAATCTTGCTATAAATTATATGAACCATTTCTTTGTCTAAAATATTTTTGTTTAGGTAAGGAAGTTAAAAAGTACTAATCCCTGACTTTATATAGCGTATGCTTTAAAATTATTATTCAGTATTTAATTGCCCATTTATATTTCGGGATATAGCTCATGTTCCCTCTTGCTTTAGGAATGTTTGATGTGTGTGTGTGTGTGTGTGTGTGTGCGTGTGTGTTTGTGTGTGTGTGTGTGTGTGTGTTATAATGCATGGATATAAATGCATATGTGTGCTGATGTTTGTACCTGTAGGCATACAAGTTTAGAAGTCGAGTGCCTTCCTTTTTCACTCTACGTGTTAATAACTTGAAGCTCTATTCACTTCTCTGTCTCCTCTCCATACCTCCCTCTCAGCACTGGGATTACAGATGCCTCCCTGCTTGGCTTTCTATGTGGGCAGAGGGGATCTAATCTCAGGTCTGCATACTGTGAAGCAATTCCTTCATTCACTAAGTCATCTCTCCAACCTTGGATCTTTGACATTCAATGTACATCATATAAATGAGAATTGAGCATCATATTTCTAGACTCACCTTGATTCCTTTATCAGAAGTACAGTCAGCGTTGTGAAATGCCATGAAGTCATGATGTAGATATTTCAGTTCTGTTTCTACTAACATTGGTTATTAGTAAAGGATTATGGAGGTTCTTGAGACAGTTAGTTCGGGGAATATGCTTGGTGCAACAAAACTCCTTATGTTGTCGCTGACCACTGTACATGCACTCACGCATGCTCACATGTGCACACACACACAAAAAAAATAAATAAGTAAATAAATAAATAAATGCTTTTAAGAAAATTTATATTTTTTGAAAGAATTTATGGAGTTTAACATCTTATAGCCAGACACCTTGATTAAAAAGATCAGTCTATAACTATCTTTGTTAATGTATGGACATGAAGAAGAGATTATATAGTACTTGGAAAAGACATCTTAAAGAGCTTAAAAACACAAATTAAGCCTAACAAAGAGTTGAGTGACATATATATATATAATCATAAATAGTTTTAAATGTGATTTTGAAATACTGTCACATTGTAGAGCAATTGGTACATTTGTGATACTTTTTGTTACTACAATAAAATACATTTTCTTGTTACTTCAAATCAGTGTAGTGGATATGAGTTGAAAATTAGGAACCTTTCTAGTTTATATGGGTTCATAAGAAACTCATTTTATTTCAGCATTTAATCCTTCTTGGAATAATAATCCATCATGGACTACTGCCCATATTTAATTGGGTCAAGAATATATTATTTTACTTTCATTTTATTGGTCCATTTTTAAAAATGCCTAACATTAAGTCAATAGTACCACATATTGTTCCAGATTTTGGCATTCTTAATGTCTTTGGAGGTTATGATATAGACCATTTTATTACAGTAACATTGTCCTGAAAATTACATGGGGAGACTGGAAATGCTTTATAATTCTGTTGTTTCCATTTCTTAATATAATGTGTGTGTGTGTGTGTGTGTGTGTGTGTGTGTGTGTGTGTGTGTGTGTGTGTGTGTGTGTCTACGCATGTGAAGATCTCAGAGTAGCACTTCACCTGTTACACTCCTTCCTGGTTTACCCGCCTCTATTTGTTATTGTTGCTGTTGGGTTCTGTTGTTGTGATTGTTCTTTCTTTTGACACAAGGTTTCTCACTGGCCTAACATTAAAAATTTTGATGCATGGAAAAGCTAGTTTCATTTACCTATAACCTTTGTTTAAACTAGAAAAATGAAACTTTGTTTTTGAGTCAGGGTGCCGTTTTTATTGGTTATTTTGTTTATTTACATTTCAAATGCTATCCTACCCTCTCCCTGCCTCCAAGAGGCTGTTCCCCCACTCATACACTCCCACCACACTGCTCTAGCATTTCCCTATGCTAGGGCATCAAGCCTTCACAGGATCAAGGGCTTTCCCTTCCTATGATGCTAGACAAGGCCAACCTCTGCTACATATGTGACTGGAGCCATGGGTCCCTTCATGTATTTTATTACAGTAACATTGTCCTGAAAATTGGTAGTTTAGTCTTCTGGGAGCTCTGAGGGAACTGGTTGGTGGATATTGTTGTTCTTACCATGGTGTTACAGACCTCTTCAGCTCATTAATCCTTCCCCTAACTCCTCCACTGGGGTTCTTCTGCTCATTCCAATGCTCTTAGAATATCAAACAATGCTCCCAGACAATCTGACCAGTGGTGTGTACATTATATTACCACATGAAATGAAATAATGATGCAAACAGAGCAAAGCAATCATTGTGAAACAAGACCATCCATGTCCCAAGCTGATAACACACAGAATGAAAACCCTAGAACTTAGAGGACTGGGAACTTTATTTTATGACTGTGGATGGTATAAGGAGCCATCCTAGGAGCATAAATGTTTAGACCATTTGTAAGTATTTTCAACTCAGGCATGAAAGGATATATTTTATGTGTGTAAGGGAGACCGCTGAGAAACAAGCTCAGTAAGAGTAACTGCATTTCTCAAACATGGATTTCGGGACAAATACAATCATCTTACTGGAAGATCAGTAGTTTATTATTTACAAGGCCAACCAATCAATCCTTTTGTAATAAGTGGTTTAAACCGTAATGGTAAATATGCTTCTTACTTCTTCTTGAGCATGGTTCCTTGTTATGAGGGGTAGTTGGTATAAGGATTCCTTTGCATTTTTATCAGAAACAAGACAACATCTGCCAGTGATCTTGATCTTAATCTTGTTCCTTTTAACTCAATGGTGGATTTACTTTATTCAATCACAAATGCAAAAACAAATGGTGTCACATCACCTTCATTCAAGTCTCAGCTCTCTGACTCTCAACAGCTTTCATAATTTCTCAAGATCTTGTTTGTTGATTATACACACATATCTGCACACGTGCACACACACATGTGCACGCGCACGCGTGCGCGCACGCGCACACACACACACACACACACACACACACACACACACACACAAACTTCCTTGCTCCTTATTTACTCTGGAACTCACTATAACGATCAGTCTCATCTAGCCTGAAACTCCAAAAATCCTCCTGTCTCTGCCCTTCGCATAAACCACTGTGTCCAGATTGTTTTATCATCTTTAAAAATATTCTGGGACTGCAGAACTAACTCAACAGTTAACAGTGCATAATGCTCTTGAAGAGGACCTGAGTTACATGATTTCTATATGTGGATAGTTCACAATTGCCTACATCTACAGCTTTACAGTCCAACATATTTTGGCCTCCAGGGATACTTGCACTCATGTCTGTAGCATTATAATTGAAAAGCACATCATATATATATACATATATATATATATATATCACATATATATTATATATTATATCATATATAATTTATTTATTTAAATTTAAAATAATATAGGATCCAATCAAGTGCTCAGTAATTCTTTTGAATATTATAATATCAGATTTTATATTTATTTGTATCTGATATGTACTGCATAGTGTATAAGCAGCACATTGCCATTACCCATTTGGCAATTGAAGGACACATAGGTTGTCTCTATCTCCTAGCTACTGTGAATAGTACAGAAAGAAATATGGCTGAGCAAAAGTATCTGTGAAGTAAGACAGTGAATCCTTTGGGTACATACAAAGAAGTGGTATACTTGAGTCATATATTAGGGTTTTGTTTTGTTTTCTTTGCTCTTGTTTGTTTGTTTGTTTGTTTGTTTTTAGCTCTGTGAAGATTTTCCATACTGTTTTCCAGAGTAGACACAGAGTTTGCATCCCCAGCAACAATAAATACAAGAGTCCTGATTGGGATTTACTGTGTATTTTTTTTTCATCTGTAGGGTCAGGGAATAACCCTCCAAGTCAGTAGTAGATCTTTTTTTCTGGTATGTGTAAAGACATAGGTACAATCTCCAGGTCTGCATAAAATCCAAAGTGGCAGGGGTAGACATAAGACAGAGAGAAGAGAGGAGAGTTTTTTTTAAATTGTTCATTTTACTGATGATCTTGTCCAAATCCTGAATCAAGGTTTTTATTTTATTTTTATGTTTGTATTTTCTTTGAAATCATGGCTGCTTTAAACTGGATCTCTTTAAGCTGGAGAGATTCCTCAGTGGTTAAAAGCTTCGCACAGGACCTGAGTTCAGTTCCCAGCACACACGGGTTGGCTCACAAACAGTCATAGAGCCAGTCAGGCAATCTGATGCCGTTTCAGTTCTACAGCATCACACATTGTCACGGTGCTCCTGAGTTCATATAGGCAGATACTCATACACATGAAACAAAATAAATCTAAATAGTATTGACCTTTGAAGTTTTTGTTTTCTGTATTTTAACCATTTCATTGAATATATCTTTTTATATAATTTTTCTTTACTTATTCACTTTACATCCTGCTCACTGCTCCACTCCCCATCCTCCTTCCCTCAATCCTTTTGGCCATCCCTCTTCCTCTTCTTCTTTGAGTGGGTGGGGACTTCCTCATTCTGGCACAGCAACTCTTTGAGGTTAGGCTCACCATCTCTCAAAGAGACCAGACAAGGAAGCCTAGCTAGAAGAACTAAAGACAACAATTTTTAGTATAATCCCTGCTCCAGTTGTTTGGAATCCACATAAAGACTAAGCCACATATCTGCTACATAGGTACTGGGAGTCTTAGGTCCAGCCCGTGTATGTTCTTTGGTTGGTTGTTCAGTCTCTGAAAGCCCCAAGGGTCCAGATTAATTGACTGTGTTGATCTTCTTGTGGAGGTCCTATCCCCTTGGGGGCCTGCAATTCTTCCCATTCTTCCTTAAAAGTCCCCAGGCTCCATCCAATGTTTGGCTGTGGGTGTCTGCATCTGTCTAAGTCAGCTGCTGGGCAGACTCACTCACTGCATATTAAGCCAGCTTTTGAGAAGTTAGTGTAACAAATCTGGCAAAAATGGATATTCTAAATAGACATTTTAACTTGAAGACTATTAAGACAATGATCTTTTAGAATTTTAAATTTTCATAAGAATCTCATACTTGGAAAAGAAAAGCATATGCCAGCTAGAACATCAACTCAATTCAAATGCTTTCTTCCTGAGAGATATACACACTTAACGAGATAATGGTGCATTCATGGTGAGTGAGCCCACACTTTGTCATGTACTGCTTAAATATACATACTGCTAGTCTTCTATTTAAAATTTAATTTCACATGAAAAACTCCAAAGTAGAGCTAAAGGAATTTTTGGATCTGTTTGTCCCTCTTCCCCACGTGGGCACATGAATATGTCTTCATTTCCTGTTTACCATCGATTTGTCTGTTCTACCTAGCTTATTATTGATTATCATACGTTGAATGAAAACAGGCTCATACGGAATGGGAATATTAGGAGGTGTGACCTTGTTGGAGTAGGTGTGGTCATATTGGAAGAAGTGTTATTAGTGGTTGTCAGCCTTCCGGTTTCTAATGCTCAAGCAAAGCCCAGTGATTCTATCTCCTGCCTATGGATTGGGATATAGAACTCTCAACTACTCTCAAGCACCATGTCTGCCTGCATGCACCATGATTCCTCCTATGATGACTGACAGCCATAGCCACTGGAAAAGGTGAAAGTCATGAAGCCAGCACAGCTGTTTTACATAATTCCAGCAAAGCTGAGCCAAATGTAAGGATCATCATCATCCTGTTTCTCACTTCTAGGTTTTGTTCTTCAGAATTTTTGGCATTATGATTCCTTTTATGTCTTTGTACAAGAAAATTAGGTGCGAGTCTTTTTAAGAAGTCCTGAACATACTATCATTTCTGCTTTTTGGCAAACAACTTTATCTGGCCCTATTTTGAAGTCTTCCTTATGCCCCCAAGACCATGATAAGCACAGATAAATACAAAAGTAAGAATATATAAATGAAGTCATGACTCTAGGAACCTCCTTGGGATATCCACCTCTAAGAAAAGGCAAACAATATAATTGGGACAGGGTAAACTAAGAAACAGTTGGCAAAATCTGACTGCCCAAGAGAATTGGTAATAGATTCAAGGCCTCTTTGTACAGGATGATTAGAGATCTCTGAAAATGTAGGTTTTTAAGATCAGGAATTGTACAGGATATTCTCATTGAAAAATAGAATTCAGTAAATAAGGTAGACTAAAAAATCCATCCTTATTTAATGGCCTCGATGATAAAATGATGTAAATAAAAGGAGTTAGGCAATGGCATTCATTATTCATGAAAAGACCAGTTCAGATATTTTCTATTTGTCTGGGGTGCTTTATACCTGCAAATACCGCTAGGTGTGTGTGTGTGTGTGTGTGTGTGTGTGTGTGTGTGTGTGTGTGTGTGCGTGTGTGTGTGTGTGTTTACTTTGGTGGAGACTTCCTTTACATTCTTTGAAACGGAGTTATAGGGGTAATATAATAAAAATAAAACCTGTTCTTTTTCTACATTTTAATTGTGACTGAACCTATAAACCCACATATGTGATGAAAATTTTAAAAATATATCTGGAAATACAATGATATATTCGGTACTTCTTGGATAATCAGTCATCTGTCTGTGTTCTTTGAAACCTGTATAAATAAGGAAACAACTTGAGTGTTAACCAGTCAGAGCTTCAAAATTCCCCTTACCATCATGCCTGACACCTTCCTCCTTCCCTAACTTCGTTTCTCTATTAGGGGGATCCTTTTTTCTGCTGTGCTGGCCCCTCAGCAGATGACAATGGACTAAACCTCTGAACCGTGAGCCAGGCCCAACTAAATGTTTTCCTTTTTAAGAATTGGCATGGTCATAGTGTCTCCTCACAGCAGTGGAAACCCTGCGGCATGGGTAGATCCCCGAACCGAGATTCATGCACTGCAAACTGCAATCCCAAGTTCGGTGACAATATGATGTTCCAGAGGAAATATATTGTTTTGCTTTTTTATGTGTCTTACATTTCTGTGATGGTATTTGTGCATATTTCAGTTCTACTGTTCTTCTCATATTTTGTACTCTATATTGTTCTTTTAGGTAGCTATTCTCCTCTTTACTTTATGATTCCCACTCCTACTCAGAACGAACAAAGTGAAGTACAGCAAAAAATAAATAAAATGACAAAACCCACAACTTTTTTTTTAACAAACTGCATGCTAAAATATGATGAAAAGCAGTTGGAAACCTTGAGAACACCCTGGATAAACTTAGAAACTAAGCAAGCTAGGGTGCTAATAGGATAGACTAAGGATTTAAGTATTTTAAGCTGATGTTAGTCTATAAAAAGCAGTATGGGAAGGATATAAAATTTGGAAAAAAAACTGTATGGAGAGGGAAAAGAAGATACAGGGATAAGATTAAAAGTAAATAACATAAACTCATAAGAATAATAACAAGGGTAAACAGTGAAGTAAGTACCAAGGAAGTACAACCAGCATAAAATCAAACAAAACTAAAAACAATAATGTACAGCTAAACCCACCTGTCAGGAGTTCTATCTTGATGAAGAGAGTCTCCCACATCTTAGGTTTATCATTTGCAGCTCCCCATTTGGATAAGGCAGCTGTATTGTTTTTCTTTCAAAGGCCCCCAATAAACTGTAACATAGAGACTCATAGCTTGACAAGTCGACTTCCTTCTTCCCTGCTGGGTTGAATTCCTAGGCAGGATCCACACTCACAGTGCTCTCACCAGGTTGGCATTAGTCTCTCCAGCAATGTGAGTTTGGGTTTTTGTTTTGCACAGTGCATAGGGTATGGGCTTCCTTGCACTGCAGAGCCCACACTCTTCACCAGAGTACATTGGTGTCCTGGAGTTTGATTCTACTTAATGACCAGTGTCTTGGGACCATATTTATTTTCAGAAGGATAACTCTCTTAGACAGTGAAAACAGTGAGAACTCTGGATTTTCTGTTCTCCCTGTCCAAGGAATGTGCTGTAAGATTCTTCTTATGCACTTCTTATGCATCATTTGTGTGACAAATTTTATCATTTATCATTGTGATGAATCAAGAAAAAGAAGAATGAAAAAAGACCAAAAGGAACAAGAAAGAAGGAGAAAAATAATGAATTTCAAAGAGTTAATGATTCTTCATAGAATTACTGCGAAACTCTGGACATGTCCCTTAAAAAATCATTTCAAATAAATAAAAATATTTTATGTGTAGAAGAGGTTTCCATGCAAATATGTATATCATGCATATTCCCTGCCTATGTAAGTCAGAAAAGCATATTAGATCCCCTAGGACTCGAGCAATGAATGGTAGCGAGCCGTGTGGATGCTTGGAACTAAATCTGTGACCTCTGCTAGAGGGACAAAAGATCTTAACTTCTAAGTCATATCTCCATCCTCTTGCAAAGTTAAATTTTAATAAGTGAGTTTACCTCTGCAGAGGAAGAAACATTTAATCAGCCTATTGATATTGATAGGTGAGCCATCTTAATTCCTCTACCAGAGTAAATTAGAACTGTCACTTTTTAATTCTATTAGTTCAATACCTTGAAAGACAGTGGGAGTAATTCACTGGGGACAGAGGCCCTGTGCCAGTCTGACACCTTCATGTGGGTGCAGTTAATGATTGCCTTATTACAAATTGAATCACGTGTAACTACATATATTAACTGTCTTCCTGAGGTGTCAACAAAAATTAAACTCCGAAGAAATTATAAGACAAAGAAAGAGGAGATAAATATTATCTGTGCCAATTTTGAAAAATGCTTAATCTTCAGAGAAGGCACTAGGAAAGCTCACTAGGGTGCACTGGTTATTATGATAACTGTCAGCTTTCAGTGTACTACAGGCTTTCTTTTAACTTCCATTGCACTTATTCATGTCTTACGCGTGGATTCATTTCTCTTTCCGTTGTCCTGTTTAGGATCATAAAGTAGTTTGCAGATACACATGCTCTCCCATACCAGACACTGCAGAGAAAGGATGGATGGCCATCAAGTAGGGATGAGAGAAGTCTTCTTTGCCACCACGTAGTTCTTCCGAAACTGTGAACCCAGTCAGTACAGGTGCCAATTAGCTGATTAGCAAGGGAAAAGCATAAAGATTATCTTAAAGTTTTCATTAATGAATATTTTTCTTAATGGAATATTGTTAGAAAAAATAACACTCAAGACCTACAATTTTAGAAACGAAAATTGTTTCCTTAATACATGCAAAGGGATGCCATGACAAATTACTATGGAAAGCACAGTAGAGATTACCATTTAGACACAACTTAGAGCTAATTGAAAGTCCTCTGAATACAAGTTGAAAGAGCCTCTGAATTTCCTTGGACTGTCACAAAAATGGTTATCTAGACCAAGTAAATATAAAAGTGGTTCCATAAATATATACAAAATAAGAAAGCTACCGTGGACAAGTTTCTGAAGACTCTGAGTTCAATGAAGGCCCAGTTACCAGTTTCTGGTGATAAGAATGTTTTGCAACTTTGGTGAGACCAAAGCTTTAATCACATTGAAACTTCATCCTTTACTCATTATAAGAAAACTTGAGAATAATGGCCAATTAAAAAAATTATCATTCAGTTGATTTTTAGTGAAAAACAATCAATGTGTCAATCTGCATATACTTAACATCTTGCCACATTCCACTTTATAGGTAAATCACACCCAGCAGCAGTTAAAAACTTGCACTGTTTTTGCTTCATTACTTCCAGCTGATGTTCCAAGCCTTTCCACATGAAAATCCACCTAAAGCCTTGCCCATGTTCCTATCCACTTGCTTACCCCTGGTATACATCTAGAGGTCAAATCAAAGTGTTTTTAAACAGAATATATGTGGTTTTTCAAAAGTAGGTATTAGGAATGTAAAGCACAACTCTCACCCCAACTCACTCCATTCAGTAGGGATAAAGGATGGTTTACTCTGAGTCAACTATAAGTAGCTGTGCTTTGGGAACATGGATGTAGGCTGTCTTGAAATGCAGTTCTATTATAGGACTGGCTGTATTCTTTTCCTACTTTGGTGAAAAGCTTGAGGGGATGGTATGTTTGTCTTTGTGCATATATAGGTATGCATGGTGCATATCTGTATATTTAAGCATCAAAAACTCTTTTGCATCTCAATTCTCTATTTCTACTCTGCCACAAGTTTTGCTATGTGTAGTTCACCTATATGCAGGCCCACAAGTTTCCAGAGATTCTCCCCGTTCCTCTTTTCTCTAGCTCTACCAATAGTAAGGTTTGGCACATGTGTTTCCATACTCATGCTTACATGACTTCTACTATTTAAATTCAAGTCTTTATAAACTTTACCTACTACAAAATATCTCTGTTCTTTAATGATCTTTTACAGCCACAAAAAAAGACATTTGTAATTCAACATATTCACATAAATACGTTGGTGTAGATAAATGGTAGGAGCCTTATGATAAAACAGGGAAAACCCTACTTTAAGTTTATGAAGAGATAGGATGATATTCCCAGCTTTTGATTGGTGCCATCCAGTAGTCTGTTAAAAGTGCATTCCAAAGGTGTTTACTTATTGTTCAAAGTGATGGCTGGTCATATTCAGAGATGAGTAGTCAATGGCTGTTAAAAGAACTGAAGATAATTTGTGTCTTCAATTTGCAATATCTTTACTCTATAAATCACATAGTTTGAATATGCCATTGTCTCCAAAATTATCAACACAGGTATATTATAATTCCATAAAGAGTTACTTTACTGTGTTTAGGTAATACTATGCAAATAAATAGCATAACAACATCTATTCTATGAACCTGTCATCATATTCCAGAGGAAACACTATGTGATTGCCTCATGTTCTAGAAATGAAAATATCTTCTATAAATTACCTGGAATAAAATACACATAGGAATTAACCCACTGTAAATTTTAAAAAAGATATATAAAAATAATGCTGGAGTTTAATCTTCTCCGTGTTTCTTAACACAGATTTGTTATATTAATATCAAATATATTAATTAATTATGGGCATTTTGCTATTTAGGATATTGGAAATTTGAGTTATACCCAGGAAACATGGAGATAGTTACTTGTGAAAAATTAACAGGCTAGCTAAGTGACCAATTTCATTCACATTTATGTACTTTAGATTTCATATTCTACTGATTCACGTTACAAAAAGCCAATGTAAAAGTTTATATTTATACATATGTGGGTATATGTAACCCAGTGAATGTTCATATCTCTTTTAGGCAAAGTAAAATAAAGCATCAACAAAGAAAGGTCAGAGTTTTTTGTTTGTTTGTTTTTGTTTGTTTTTTTGCTTTTGGAAACTGGTACGTGACTTCTCTTTATAATTGTATGGTACAATCATGATCACTTAATGTGGTCCAGTTATCACTGCCTCTGCTTCAAGTCCAAAAACCTTCCTTGTTTTCACTAAATCTTCATTGTCAGAATTTTCTCATTTATCTTACCACCACCAAGTATATTTAGAAAGAATACATTCATATCATATTAGGGCACACAGTGTAATTGTTGAATAAAATAAGGACAGTGACTATAGTGTTCCTGTAATTTATATTAGCTCTTAGAAGAATCATACAGCATAACTCATGTTTTAAATTAAAGGAAGGCTCAAGTGTGTTAGCTACATAAACATCCGGGATGATAGACAGCAGATATTAATTCTGTGTGTTCAAAACCTCTCAAATATTCAGTGTGTCAAGACAAAATATGAAAAGTGTATGTGTTTTCATTGCATATATATGTCAATATAAAATGTCACAGATAACTTTAAATGGTGATTTAAAACACACACACACACACACACACACACACACACATATATATATATATATATTCAAGGCATTTCAATGGGGGAAACAACTCAAAGTTTAGTCTTGATTCAACTGAATTAAAAGAGGACAATAATGTTTTGAGGGCTAGGGACTCGCTTCTCTAAATGATGTGAATAAAAAGAACTGGAAAATTTCTTCTAAAGGTGATTAGATTACAATTTGTAGTACGATATACTTTGGAAACAGTTCCTAGCTGCCCACAGAAATTAAAAACTAAAGATGTTAACCTCTTTAAGGATCTATTTCAAAGGGATAGTTCTACAGTCCTTGACAAAGACATTTCTGGATAATAAAACTGAAGAGAGCCTTTTAAAAAGATCTATGTCCAAACAGTCAAGAGAAAGACTTCAATGGCATGTGAAGGTCCTAGGGAAAATGTACAGAAAAAAGGCAGAAAGAACCCCATTCACTGTCAACCATGGTACTTATAGTCATCTTCGTCAGTGAGTGATATCTGTGTCTGCTTCTTACCTTTCCTCCATTGCCTGTCATGGCTTTATCTAGTTCCCTAATTTCCATTTTGTCATCTCATCATTGGTAAAAGGTCATAAGAAGGAAAAATAGGAGATGAAAATAAATATAATCACCATTGGTGACTCACTGTGTCCACTACAATTTTGTATGTTTCTGCTGAACTCATTTTTTCAAGTATTCTTCTGTTCCCCCAACATCCATAGTCTGACAAAGGATTGTCCAAATATGTGTTAATATTTACTTTCATTTAGTAAGGCTCCTTCATTTTCTTGTGTGTGTGTGTGTGTGTGTGTGTGTGTGTGTGTGCGCGCGCGCATGTAATGATGAATGGGTGTTCATTTATAGGCATTTAAATAACTTTCTTATTCAAATTTTCAATGAAAATTGAAGCATGAATTGAAATAATTTTTAGAGGCCTGCTATTGTACCTGCTGATCCTCAATTTCTCCTCTTCCTCTTCCCCTTCCCCTCTCTCCCTCTTTTTATTATGATTTCCAGTAGGGTTTGCCTTGTTCCAGCATTTCCCTAGGTATCTGTAAAAACAACAAAGTTGAAGGCAACTAGCCCTCTCTGGAAGCATTTCCCACACCATAATGTTCTGTAAGCAAATAACATGTATGTGTTTATTGTTAACCTGAAAATATGTTCTTTGAAAAATGGATACCATCATATGAACATGATTGGTGACCTGGACTTTAAGTCTAACAAAATGTATTTGAAGAAAGCATAAACATGAGTAGTGGGGAAATGAGGTTTTTGTATTTCAGGGGTAGATAGAGTTACCCCAACACATGCCAACAATTTATAATCATGGAAATTCTCATGAGAAGGAAGCAAACAAGCAGTGTCAACCTAGAGGCATGTTGCAAAGATGGCTATGCTGTAAGAATCAAGAAGCCAATGGAATTGGTCTGGACGAGACAAATGCCTACCTTCATGCTTTTTTGTTTTTGCTTTTGCTGTTGAAGTATTCATTTACAAAATTAAAATTAAGCATATGTACCTTTGACCGTGCATCAAACTTTCTATACACAGCAAAGAAATAAGCCATCCATTATTGGGATTTTAATATCCAAAGCAAAATTAGACATTACATACTTTTAAAAATTCAATGAGAGTCTTATTGGTATTAGACTTTGTGAAGAAATTAATACAACATCCTCGAGGCTGATAGTAGCAGTCAACATCAGTACAGCCTCACTGTTCAGGACTATTAATCCCCTTTAGACACGAGAATCATTACTGCCACCTTTTGACCCAATTTTCCCACAGGAATAAAGAACTGTAGGACATAGTACTCACATGTTTCAGTAATAAAGCGACAAACTTACAAGCCCACATATAACAACCTCAGGAACAAGTATATCTTTTGTTTAGTGTTCAGTTTAAGCATGGTTAGTATACTCTGAGGTGCATGCTAGAATTAATCTTCTTGTGTTATTAATATTGAGAACTGTAATAGAAGCTAGAACTCTGCCTTTGCTGAAGGGTTATTATAGTGTGTCTCCTCGACATGCTCTGGAATTGTCTGTTTCTCACCATGCAATGCTCTGTCTTTGCCAGCAATGAAGCCATTATAGGATGAAGACTTTTGATCTTGAATGAGAAGTATGATCCAAAATAAATCTATTCTTTATAATTTTCTCAGGCTGTAGAATTTTCTTATTCACAAAAAGAAGTATATATAGTATATATAGTATGTTTCAATGACTTTGTAAGAATTTAATACTATTAACACTCTGCTTTCCCCCTTAGACACAAAGCATAACGATTAAATAGTAATATTAAATGCACTAGTTAAGCTTCCAAGCAAAACAGCCAATAATACAGTTGACTAGATCATTATGATGATTTATGAAAAAGACAATAATTCATGCTTTAAAAAATGAATTGCTTGCAATGTGAGTAATCCAAGCTGAACATTTACTCAATAGCGGTCTAATGGTGTGGATGATGTACAAGTTATTTTTCACTGGAGGTGGTTGAATTCATGCTCTGAAATAGCACCATTTGGCAGTCTTCAGGAACTTTTTCAATAACATTTAATCCAGTTTATCTATAATTCAAGTTTCAAAATGTGGAGGCTAACAGGGAAACTGTCCAGTCTTATGATCAAGAAGAACCTTTAGATCAGACAGGTAGCAAACATTTGTAATTCTGGTCCTTAGGAGTCTGAGACAGGAGTATTGTCATGAGTTTGAGCCTGCCCTAGAATGCATAACAAATTCTAGGCTGATGTGGCCATAGATTAAAACAAAACAAAAGCTCATTCCCTGAGTAGATTGCTTAGGAAAATGAGAAGCATTTCAAAATTAATGAGAAGTATAACTATATTTCTCTTGTGGAAACAAATGTGGTTTTCATGTGACCAAAGTCAATTATAAAAAGAGAATGTGAGGTCCTGTTTGATAAGAGAAGAAAAGAGTTATAACACATTTTTCTTAGGGATGTTTGTCGTTTCACAGAGGAGATTTTATGCCTGAAACATCATATTGTTCAAAAGCCCAGGGCTACATGAAGACATCCATGGGCAAAGCCTGATATTCTTATTTTGATAATTAGTCAACCCCTCAAATTGTCTTCTAAGTATTTGTATTTATACCCACAAATAGGGATGTTCTCAGTCCTGGTCACAGGAGTCTCTCTTTGCAGTGGATATACTCAGGGGAGAGACGCAGAATTAGTGATGGTGCTGAAATAGAAAGCAGAGGTCAGAGGAATGGACACATATTCATATTTCATTGTACATGCGTATAGAATTCTAAAAGGTAAGGAAAGATTTTAAACATTGAAAATTACAATTACAGTTTTATGTCTACTAATCCTTTATGCTAAATCATGATGCATACTAATACTGTATTGATTAATTAATTGATTAATTATCTGTATGTAGTTTTGTAGGCTGTTGGTTGTTTACCTATTTTTTTCTACGTTATTTTCCCATGGCATTTATTCCTCTTGTGTCACAAATGGTGCTGACTATTGCATGGATTCCTGGTTGATTTAATGAACTTGCTATACCAACCCACAACTTTCAGCTTCATTAAAAGTGCTGCCTGGTGCTATCTCTCTCTCTCTCTCTCTCTCTCTCTCTCTCTCTCTCTCTCTCTCTCTTTCTTAGTTTGTGTCCTTTTTACAGAATTCAAGATACATGGAAAATTCTTACTAGGTATTAGACTATTGCTTCTATCTGGAAACTTCTTATAGGAAATTACAAAACTCAAATTTTACTCATCATACAAACTCTGAAAAAAAATCAAAGAAGAGTAGATATTTCGTTATGAGTTGTAAGCATACACAATTTTAGGTTAAATCATGGAATATTTTCAGTGTACAAAGAAAACTAAGAAGGACAGGAAATGACTGTAGAGTTAAAGAGGAAGAAGAAGGAAAGAGGTAAAGAAGAGGGTACTTATTAGTACTTTTCTCTATCCTTTTCTTTCCTGGTGGTAATCTTGCAGTTTCTAAACCACTTCTACTTCCTCCCCATCCCTCTGCATTTCAACCTCACCAAACAGCCAAGAAGACTAACGAGGGGAGATATAACTGTTGTGACTTGTTTACTCTGAAGAAAGCTCTATTTTAAAGTTGAAATTAGGTCATACATCATGTTAGTGGTTGAGGAAAGGTACCTTGCCTGCTAGCCAAGCTTCTGAGGAAATATGCAGGATGACTGATGTCCTAGCCCTGGGTGTGAGGCAAGGAATCTGTCCCCCTTCATTCCACTCACCATTTGTAATCATTGCAACGTCCTTCAATCATCTCTCCCTGATGTTATGAGTTGCTAACTTTTCAGAAGGACAAGCTTGATAGCTCCCAAGAACCCGGTGTCCTGGCATTGTTTGCTGGCCTTCCTCCAAATAACTCAGCCAAACAGGAGGTTGGTGAGGGGATTCAAATTGTAAGCATAGTGACTTACACTAAGATGTTTGGCTTGTCTTTTTATATGGAGCTTAAAGCTAACTTCTATTCTATATAATATTAGAGAAGGACTTCAGTATGTTCTATGCTAATTTTCACTGATACTGGAAAAGGTGTCATTATGAACAAACACACAGCTCTCACTGGAGAAACCTGTCCACAATTAAAGATACCTGCGAATAAAATATCAAACCTAAATTAGGGGAGTCATTCAAACAATCATTGATAGTTCCAAGTTTCATCTCCACAAACTTTCACACAATTATAATGGCCATTCTAAAGCAAGAGAACTTCACTTAAAGTGTTACACTTTTGTTCTCAATTACAGTTTTATTTACTCACCCATCAAAACAAGCCCTAAACTAAGATGGACCTAAAACCAGAAATCAGTTAGATTTATATCCTGCTTCATGGTTAATGTATCCCTCTGCTCGCATTCTGTCCTTCCTCATAACTTGGTGTTATACTTTCTTTGTCTCTGTATTAATTGCTTGGCCATTACAGTGTAAATATATGACAATGGGCAAGGCCACTTACAGCAGGAGGTGTTTGTTGGGTTATGGTTCTGGATGGATACAAGTCCGTCATGGTGGAAAAGCATGGAAGTGAGCAGGAGGCATAGCTGTTGGAGCCGAACACTGATATTTCACATCTTGAACCATGAGAATACACACACACACACACACACACACACACGCACACACGCGCACACACGCACACACACTCACTCACACACTCATAGACAGAGAGAGCAAGAGAAAAAGACAGAGAGAGACACAGAGAGACACAGAGAGAAAATGCAGAGGACATGGCATGAGTCTTGAAACCACAAAGTTTGTCCCCCCCCATAACATACTTTCTCTAGCAGTGCCATACCTTCTATACCTACTGACACAGCATCAACAACTAGGAACCAAGTATTCAAATGCATGAACCGAAGGGGGATTTCCTCATTCCTTCCTCCCTTCCTTCCATTTTTCTGTTTGCTCTTTCTCCTCATGCAATAGATAAATGGTAGTAGTTGTCCAGTTAGCTTTAACTGGCAGCTTGGCAGCCAAGATTGATCTGTAAGTAACGCCATGACTAAGATATTGTCTAGATCAGACAAACCGATATGCATCCTATGTTATATTGCTATTACCATTAGTTGATAAAAGAGGGCCTAGTCGCTGCTGGGGACAGAAACATCAGTCCTTTGAGGCTGATCCTGAAATGTATAACAACGCTAGCTAAGCATTATCCTGTGAGGAAGCAAGCCAAGAATAAAGCGGTAAGCAAAATTTATCTATGGTTTCTGCCTCCGGCCACTTGCTTTGCCATTCTGCCTTGATTTTATCCAGTGATAGATGATGACCTTGGAAGTATAAGTGAAAGAAGCCCTTTTCTCCCCAAATTATTTGTTGTTGTCAAAGCAACAAAATAGGCCTAAAATGTTTGGAAAAATATACTGTGTATATACATTTATGACATTTATATTCATGTCTGATATACTAATATGTTACATTCAAAACTGCGTGCTCATGTACATGCTGATACATATGTATATGTTTTGTATATGTATACATCTATTTCCTTATATGGAGATAAATAAATATATATTTTGATTACTACAAAATTTACCTCTTTTGCCAACAATATTTTTATTATTTGTTGCAAAAAGTATACTACACTAGGCAGTTTTAATCAAGAAAAATTTAATTATTTATAGTACTGAAGTTGAAATGTTCAAGACTGAAGTTTCAGTAAATTTAAATATAGCAAATGTGAATTTCCTATTTTGCAAGTGTTCGTGTTTTTTGTTACATCTTTACGGATTGGAAACTTTTCTCTCTTACAAGGGTACAATGTCATTCACAAAGGATCTTCCTTCATTTCCAGTCACCTCCTCAAAGTCTTATCTCCAAGTGTCACATTGGGCACTTGATTCCTCCAGGAGCCAAAACATGCAGCATATTTTAGCAACTAAATCAATAAAATAAATTTAAGGATGAATGATGGCACATCCACTTCTTTTCAGAAAAGTAGCTGCTACTAAGTTTGCCTTCCCACAGAAACCTTCACCTTTATGACACAGGGAATCAGGTAACAGTACAGGATGGGGAAAGTATAATTAGGGAATATCGCATGAAAAAGTCATCTGTTTTCAATTAAAAAGAAATAATCAGAAAGCAGACAAGAGGACGTCTGTAATATCAGCTGGGAGACTATGATTAAGTCACAATTCAGCCTACCATGGGACATCATGACTCAGAACGAGGGAGTCATACCACCAAGAAATACTGGAAGAATCCCAGAGAGGAATGTTCCATCGAAGCAAAACCACTAAGGTTTGTTTTATCAATTCTGTGAATTCTATTTACTAATAAATTTAAAACAAGTATTATTTGTTATTCTCAGAATTGCTACTTTGTAAATGAATTGTTCTTAATATAGGTGTAAACAGTGAATTAAACCAGCAGCTACATTCATTTACCTCATATTAGTCCTCACACAGAAAGACAAAGATTTACTTAAAACTACATTTCAACAGCTCAGCAGTTCCGTGATCCTTCCTTACTTAATATGGGAATCAGGCCTCCATCTCATGACACTTTCATCTGGTTCTTTGGACCCCTTCTCTAGGGCTCTAATTTCTCCATCCTGTGGGCTGATCTGAAACTCTCTCTCCATCTCTCCTTACTCTGGCTAGTGAATGTGACCCGCTATTCTCTATTCTGCCCAGCCTATGGGTGATCAGCATTTACTGACAAGGCAAAGAATACATGATTTGAATTGTTTGTACAAACTTTAGCGAGGAGACTCTTGGTATAAGAATTAAAGCGCCATGTTCAGATTAAGACAAGAGGGCACAGCAATCAGTACTTTAATAACACAAGTGTACTTTGCACAGTGTTTAAAAACATTATGCCTACACTATTTACTCTGCAATCTAGCCTTGCAATATTTATATGGCCACTCCATCTTTCATCGAATCATTTTTAAAATAGAATATAACTTCATATCATTTATTATCAATAGGTCACAATCATTCCATACCAACTGAAGTCTAACTATAAAACATAGGTATCTTGAATGTTAAGTCAGTATAATAGTATCATAAGCCAGTTAATTTAATGTAATTGCCACGCAGATTGACCTTTAAAAAACCTTATTTTATTTCCTGTTTATCCATTTGCTCCTTTTCTGTTCTTTTCTGTTTGTCTTTCTATCTTCTTATGAACCTCATGTGTATAGATATTTCCAATTTACATGCCCCTGACTTAAAAATAAAATTGTGGTATTTATTGACTCTTCCTATGTTATGATTAAAACCAAAGACCAAATGCTTAAATTCTGGAGTCACTCAGACATAAAATTCCAGATTTCCCAATTAAAAGAATTCTGTGTCCATTAACCCCATCTTAAAGGAAGGGATGGAGATTTCAGACAATAAAGCTTTTGTTACAGAGAGAGATTCAGATGGCACCAATATTGATAGATGGAGAGGGATGGTTTTGGTATTTGTGACTGTAAACTGAAATTTAGAAAAATGTGTCCCAATCCATTGTTTGTTCAATTTCTCCCCAAGTATTCATCTATCTAAAACATTATTTTAGGGCTTTTCATGTGATAATTCAGGTTTATTTTTCATTCTGTTCTCCACTCATGCTTTTTTTTTAATTTGGCTCAAACTTGGTTCCCATTGTGTTCCTTTCTTGTGTGTAATGTATTATATAGTGAGATTATTTTATATTTTATGCTTTTTTGTTAGTTTTTAAGTAAATATCAATAAACCCAATCTAGACATGGAATATCTTTAGCTAAAGCAGCATTTAAATATTTTTTAGAAATTATCCAAATTGCCAAGGTTATGAAACCTAAGAAAAACTATAGGAAACAACATAAATTGAAAATTATTGTGTGATAGTTAAATGCTACTTGCCATCCTGGATTCCACACTAGGCTAACGAAACAACATCAAGCAGGCAAGATCGACCCACTACAGCTGCATAGTATCTTTTTTTTTTCTTTCTTTTTTTTTTTTTTGGAGCTGGGGACCGAACCCAGGGCCTTGCACTTGCTAGGCAAGCGCTCTACCACTGAGCTAAATCCCCAACCTCAGTTGCATGGTGAAAGACCCCAGAGTGGGGAGAACCTCACTCAAGTCTCAGGATGACGCAACCCCCCAAGAACTCACACAAGACCATCCTTGTTGTAATCACATGAGGTTTATCGATAGCAACCAGTGCACTGGGGTCGAGACTCGTATCCCACGCAGGGGCAGTGGAGTTCGACCCCGAGAGGCTGGGAGAAGAGGTATTTAAAGGGAGAAACCACAACCCGAGGGGGCAGGGATGGCATCATAGAATAACAGTGAAAAATCACAAGGAAGAACTCTGTCCCCCAAGATTGTTTCCTAGGAGAAGCTGTCTCCTACTTCTCAGATAGTTTAACTTCATGGTCCGTTAGTTCCTAGAAGTTGTTTCCTGCTTCTCAAGATTGTTCTCTAAGATTTATGGTCAGCTAGTTTCTGGGAGAAAGCTGTTGAGCTGGCCAATGTAATTATCCATTCTATAGCCCTAGGAGAGGCTTCTTGGAACATACAATTCTGGGGCCTAACCTGTTTGTTTGTTTTTTTTTTTTCTGCTCTAAACATTGTGTCTAGGGGGGCAACTTTAAAACTTTTATCTTTCACATGGTATCTTAACCTTTGAAGGAACTGGGCAAAGACATGCAGGATTTTAATATGTGTGAAATTCTTCCTTATCTGAAATAATGTTTAAAGTGATTCCGTGAAGAAAGTAACCTTTCAAAGACACTGTTTAAAATTGTATAGTTAGTCCTACATTAGTCTCTAGGAGGAAACGCAGCCGTGACCTGGAGGCCAGTCGACTTGGCGTACTTCATTTCTAAATAAGAACCGTGGCACAAAATGCTCCTGAAATTAGAACAGTGACTTCTGAAGCAGCATGAATCGCCAGCAGCTGACCTGTGGATGAGTCTGCACTGTGTCTCCTTTAATGTGCTACTTCTGCATAGAGAGCTTGATGGCAGGAACACTCACTATCCAGTCTGAGGCCCTGTGCTCACCGACCTCTGTCAAGAGGTTTCCACTCTACAAGTGGCTGCTCACATGCAGTAAAACACATGCTGTTCCCTGAAACTCTACGGAGCGGTTTATCTCTGTGCCTTTTATGGACTCATGAGCATGCCTGTGTTCTCAGGGTAGATCCAGGCAATGAGGGCATTGGTGTTTTTATTGTTTGCAAAACCTTACTGTAATGGGGTTTCATTGTTGTTGAACAATTTCATTTCTACAGTTATTAAGGGTTTTAATTCCCCCCAATAGAATTAATTTCTGACCCTGGTGTCAAGGACATGTGTTGGTCCATTAAAGCAGTTTGGAAGTATTTCCACCAATTTGTTTATGAAAGAGTTAGGTAAGGAAGCCCTTCCTCCTTAGATAGTATGCGTGGCAAAGACCATCACGTGGTTCTGCATTTACGACACAAGTTTCTTAAAATAGAGCTTGAGATGTGTGTCGTCCATGTGAGAAATACATATAATGTGTCTCATAATCACAGCACTATTGACCGGCAGGACCTTTGTACTTCCTTGTTCTGCGTGGCTACACTTCTAAACTGGATGCCGATTTGCATTATCATCGCTTTTCTTTTCTCTATAGTTTTGAGCAGTTAAAATGCCTCTGGATATAGCTAAAATCACATCAGAAATAATTCTTCCCTGCTAATAAAAATTGATATGCAACATTGTATTGATTTTGATATTACAAGATGAAAAAGAGAGGTTTGGATAAGAGTTCTTCAGAGCTGAGAAATTTTGCATGCAAGGGCGATTGGTAAGGTAATTTGTAATGGTGCAAACTGTCTACATTATAATTTTTACATATCTAAGGGGCTTTTGCATAGTCAATGATAACGATATTTGTTTCTGGATTAATAGGTAAGTAAATAAGTGTCAAATGATTTGTTAAGTTTGCAAACAAGGTTTGACAATCCTCTCATCTTCTGTATGGACTATGTTCCGTGACAGGGAATACATACTTTTTATACTTGGTATGTGACTCTCCCCTCAGAACTGTGGGAATAATTTACTTGAAAAACTACCATTCAGAATAATAAATGTTATTATCTGGGCAGTTTTAGTTTTTTTCTGAACTGCATTCTTGTTTCAATGACATAGAATTCTTTTATCCACTGTTCACTTACACAGTGCTTTTGGTAGAAGACTGGCTGCTGAAGAGTGAACATTTTAATGTTATAAGCATGTGAGTGCATAGATAGAAATGTTTAAACACAGTGATCTCCATGATATCACAATTGTGTTGGACTCAATACATGAGTACACAGTTTGGCCCTTGAAATAGTGAACCAAAGATCAGACATGAATGACATGTTGTGATGATGACTTCGTAGAAATCTACTAAAATTGAGTGTTAATTTTCCTAATAGTTACAAACACTTTTAGAAAAGTCTATACTACTAATTACAGAAAACTTCTCACAAAGTATCTTTAAACTATGTTAAGAGAAAGAAAGAGACAGAATTATTATGCTGGGGTTCTGAACGGAAGCCATTATGGTAGTGTGAAGGCATTGAGGACTTCCCTTCCTTCTCCTTCATGATCCTCTTATTGTTTGAACTTCTGGAAAAAATATTTCTAAATGGGGGCTCTCCTAATATCTTGGGAGGGGCATATGTTCCATAAGTAAAGCTATAAGTGATAAAATGTCTTGAAAGTTATGAAATACCTTGAAATGTTGGCCCTGTTGGCAGGCAGATGTCACGTGCCACTCCTGCTTTCTGAATGCAATGACACTCCTAACAAGAAGCAAATCCCGCAGTTCTCTTCAGGTTCTCTAGTTCTGGGAGCATATTTCCTGCCAGCTGATATTCTCTTTTAGTTTTTTCCTATAGAGATTCTGTTATGAAAGTTGTATCGCCTGTCACCGCAGAAGAGCATCTTGGTTTTAAAAATAGCACTTGCTGGGGTTTTGTTAATCTTCCTGGAAATGACTGTATGCCATTTGGGTATTTGCCTGTTCGCTTAATCTTTCCAGCACATATTGCTCTGAGAAACATAATTTACTGCTTTTATTTTCTCCTAATTTAAAAAAAATATCATCTGTTTTTGAGTGGAAACAAAAACAATTAATAGAAAATAACGGTTCGTGCTTTCTGAAAGATCTGCAACAGAGGGGCCAGAGTCACTGTAAAGCGTAGTTTACAGGCAGTCTGTTAAAACTTAAAATTTACATAGGAGGAAAAAAAACCCACCACACTGTTCTGGCATGTTGACCTGTGTATGGTACACGTGACCTTGTTCAGATTTGTGGTACTTTCTGGCATTGTCTCTTGCAGCTTTTGAGATTGCTTTACCTCTAAGTAGAATCTGAAACTTGCCAGTCCCTGTGTTGACAGAACTGACAACGTAGCAAATGTCTCACTCAGGAGTGAGTCACCCTAGGTAATGCTGGTGCCAGCCAATAAACCCAGCTGAGTTCACACAGAGGACCTGCTTTAACAACGCCTGTCCCCACGAGCTGCAAGTGTGTTATAAGGTGATAAGTGCAACATGACTCGTTACACAGAAAATGTAAGTTTTACAGAAATGAAGCACTATGCTAATGGACTTAGATTCACTTCCCATTCATCTGACTGTCCTGTGATGTTCGGAACATGCTTCAGGGCACACAGATGGAGGTCAGAGGATAACGTTTTTGAGTCACTTCGCTCCTTCTACCTGGTGTGTCCTGGGGAATGAGCTCAGGTCCTTGTTCTCAGCGGTAAGAGCCTGACCTCTTTGAGCCATCTCAATGAGTTAGCCCTAGATTTATTTTTAACCCCTTTAATAAAAGTGGGAAGGAAAAAAACTTCATGTTTCCCATGACTGCCTGTTTCTCCTAATACCTCATGTAGCACATGAGAAAGAGGTCATTCCATTTAATGACATGTATGCTAAGCCTGCTTCATGAAATTCCTCCCTCCCTTAAAAAACTTGTTCTGAAGCAACCCCAGGGTCAAGGTAAACAAGGGTATCTATGTGGTGGAAGCTCCAATCTTGTTCTTATTCTGAGAAAAACACTGTATAAGACATGACAGCAAGTAACTTCTGTCTCACTCTGTCTCTCTGTCCCTCTGTCCCTCTGTCCCTCTGTCCCTCTACTCCTCTCCCTCCCCCTTCCCCTTCATTGCCCCCCCCCATTTCCCTGTCCTTCACTTTCTTTTCTCCATCTAGAGAACCAGTTAACAGCCACTATGCCTTGCTCCAACCACTCTATGACAGTTATTTCAGATTGGGTTAAAATGAGGGTTCCCAACCACAATACTTGAATTCACTTGGGGACAAAGCTTTACAGTAACACACACAAAAAGATAGTCCTTGATTGTAGTTTCAAACAACTATTTCTGAAAAAGAATTCTATTGGAATTCATCATAGACTAAACTACTAAGAAATTGGCTGAGTTTTGTGGCTAAGAGAATTAGGGGTACATGTATTATTTTCTTGGTAACCAATAGAGAGCGATGAACCCCTGTTGTACCTAAGACATTCTCTGAAGGCAGCAGCAACCTTGCTGTTTCTCTAAATTCAGACAGCCCTGACAAATCCCAGACTAAAATTACATGTCGATGTGAACTCAGGGCAAAAGAAGACAAACAAAGCTGACCTACTGTTCAAATCAATAGAACTGCTAGTGAAATGTTCTAAGATACTAACAAATACCACATTTAACCAACAAAGAACTAATTCATACTATAAATATAATAATTATATGAAAACCTAAAGCTACACGTTATTAGAAGTAATTAATACATGACCATAAAGAAATTAATTGAATGAGTCTATTGGTTAATTTACACTATTTTTCCAGTAATGATATTAATTTCAAAGTGATGCCCATATTTGCTAGTCTTCTGATGGCAAACACTATCCTCATGTCATATCTTCCCGTATTTGATTTCTTAGGCATTGGGCAGGAAGGATTTAAATAAAAAATTGTGAATTATCACTATAGAGTTAAGTTACCTTAGGCCAATTGTTCTCAAATATCCTAATGCTGTGATGTGACTATTGACGGCAATTCATGTTGTAGTGACGCCAACCATAAAATTATTTCTTTTCACTACTTTATACTATAACTTTATTACTGTTATGAATTTTAATATAAATACCTGATAGGCAGGATATCCGATATACAATCCCAAAGAAGTTACAACCCACTGTTTGACAACTCTAAGTCTTTATTTTTTCAGAGCTGAGGACAAACCCAGGGCCTTGCCCTTGCTAGGCAAGCGCTTTACCACAGAGCTAAGACCCCAACCCCTCTTCTAAGTCTTTATCTAGCTTTATGGCTTACCATATGGATTGACTGAATATTGATTGTATATTTATGCACTAAACAACATCTATGTTTCCAAATTCTAATAATTAGAAAACAAGCAATATTTATAAATTCAGGTATACGAATTTTGTCTATGTACGTTTTCATGTCATTTGAATAAGTATCAAAATTAATCTGTTTTTTTTAAACAAAACTTTAATCATTTGATTTACCAATGGAGACTCGCAAGACAGATGCTGAGGTGAAAACATGCTAACTTAGAGAGACAGAGAAAGCACCCAGCTTCCTCCCCAACCAACATCCTAAAGGAAAGCTCCTTTCCCACACTGTCTATGCATACCCTCAAAACTAAATGCCTCTCCCTTTTACTTCCTGTCCACCTCTTTATCTGTGCTCCTGACTTCCTCTTACTTTCTATGGATTTTTTTTTCTTATGATCACTCCCTGTCAACTGGTTGCTTCCTCCCCCTCTTTACCTATGTTTGATTTGACTTAATGCCGTTTACGATAAGCAGAAAGCTCTTGGATTAAAGGTGTGTGCTATGACAGAGCCACAGCACAACTGAAAGAACATTTTTCCAATGAACAATATAATTTTGGGGTTCACAGTGCGATCAAACATCCTGCAACACTAAGCTTTCATGAGGCAGCCATTTTACTCCTTCTATGACTCAGAAAACATCTCAGAAGAAGAGAAAGAAAGTATGTTAGGTTCCAAGGATGAGAGTTTGCAAAAAAAGGATGCTTTCTGAACTCAACATGCCTGTGGCACTCATGATCTAAAGTAACAGTGGATAGCTGCAGAAGACATATTGATGTTAGGCTCTCCAGGATGCCATTGTGGGTATGTGAGCAACGCATGTGGCCCACTCATCATTGATGGAGTATTGGTAATGTGTACAAGGTGACTCCATGTCATTTCTTCAGTGATCTAGTCATTAGTATGTTGCCTTTGCTCATATTAAAATATTCTCCCATCCATGTCCCTGAGAAAGCAAGCTTGTCACCCATGTAGTTTAATTCTATAATAATGAATCTCTTTTCAAAGTCGTTATATGATCATTCATTCCCAACAACAGCAAAGGAATATTCCAGTTACTATGTAGTCTAATCATACCAGCATTTGATGTCAGTATCCTGAGATTGGAATAGCTGTGTAGTAACAGCTCGTGTTTATATTAATTTGAAATCTCTAGTTAAATGTGATGGTGAGAACCTTTTAGAATCTTAGTCACTTGTCTGTCTGCATCTGAGGTATACTTAGTAGCCCAATTTTCTTTATTTGAAATATTTTTTCATTTTTATTGAATATTTTCTTTATCTTCCTTTCAAATATTACCCCCATCCCAATTTCTTTTCCAGAAATCCCCTATCCCACCCCCCTCTGCCTCCATGAGAATGCACTCACACCCACCCACCTACTCCCTCCTACCTCCCAGCCCTGGCATTCCCCTACACTGGGACATCAAGCTTTCACAGGACCAAGGTCCTCTCCTCCCATGGGTGCCCTACAACTTCATCCTATGCTACATATGCAGCCTGAGCCACAGATCCATCCCTGTGTACTATTGGGATGGAGGTTTAGTCCCTGGGAGCTCTGGGGTCTGCTTGGCTGATATTGATGTTCTTGCTGTGTGTTTCCATCCCCTTCAGCTCCTTCAGTCCTCTCTCTAACTCCTCCACTGGTGACTCAGTTTTCAGTTCAACAGTTGGCTGAGAGCATCTGCCTCTGCATTTGTCAGGCTCTGGCAGAGTCTTTTGAGAGACAGCTATATCAGACTCCTGTCAACATGCAACTCTTGGCATCCTCAATACTGACTGGGTTGGGTGACTGCATGTGGGATGGATCCACATGTGTGGCAGTCTCTAGATGGCCTTTAATTCAATCACTGCTCCACATCTTGTCTCTGTATCTCCTGCTATGAATATTTGTGTTCCCCGTTCTAAGAAGGACTGACGCATCCTCACTTTGGTCTTTCTTCTTCTTGAGCTTCATGTGGCCTGTACATTGTGCAATGGATAACCTGAGCTTTTGGACAAATATCCACTTAACAGTGAGTGCATATCATGAGTGTTCTTTTGTTTTCGGTTACCTCACTCAGGATGATATTTTCTAGTTCCATCCATTTGCCTAAGAATTTCATGGAGTCATTGTTTTTAATAGCTGAGTAGCATTCCATTGTGTAAATGTAACTCATTTTCTGTATCCTTTTTTCGGTTGAAGGACATCTGGGTTCTTTCCAGCTTCTAGCTATTATAAATCAAGCTGCTGTGAACATAGTGGAGCACATGCCTTTGGTATATGTTGGAGCATCTTTTGGTTATATACCCAAGAGTGATATAGCTGGGTCCTCAGGTAGTGGAATGCCCAATTTTCTGAGGAGCCTCCAGACTGATTTTCTGAGTGGTTGTACCAGCTTGCAATCCCACCAACAATGGAGGAGTGTTCCTCTTTCTCCACATCCTTGCCAGCATCTGCTCTCACCTGTGTTTTTTACCTTAGCCATTCTCACTGGTGTGAGGTGGAATCTCAAGGTTGTTTTGATTTGCATTTCCCTGATGACTAAGGATGTTGAACATTTCTTTAGGTGCTTCTTGGCTATTCAATATTCTTCAGCTGAGAATTCTTTGTTTAGCTCTGTTCCCCAATTTTTTTAATAGGATTGTTTGGTTCTCTGGAGTCTAACTTCTTGAATTCTTTGAATATATTGGATATTATCTCTCTATTGGATGTAGGATTGGTAAAGATCTTTTCCCAATATGTTGGTTGCCATTTTGTCCTAATGACAGTGTCCTTTGCCTTACAGAAGCTTTGCAATTTTATGAGGTCCCATTTGTCTATTGTTGATCTTAAAGCATAAGACATTGGTGTTCTGTTCAGGAAAAATTCCCCAGAGCCCATGTGTTTGAGGCTCTTCCCCACTTCTTTTTCTGTTAATTCAGTGTGTCTGGTTTTGTGTGGAGGTCCTTGATTCACTTGTACATTCTTCTCCATGCTGACCACCAGGTGAACCAGTACCATTTGTTAAAAGTGCTGTCCTTCTTCCACTGGATGGTTTTAGCTCATCTTAATGATGAATTTTAAGCATTCCTTTTGTGTTTTGAATTCTCCTATTTTATCAGATATGCCTTTTATATGTCCTCATTTTTTTTTGTTCATTTGCCTGGTCTTATTTAGTTGTTAGTATATTTTTCAAATACTCATTTTTTCACTAGGTAAGGTTAATACTAAAGACTATATCTGTGTACATGAACTATGTCAGTTTGTGAGATAATGTCCAAGAATACTTTTTACTTTTACCAACTTCTTATGTCAGTTTCCTATCCCTGCCCTACCCCATGCTAAGATTTATATTTTACCTGCTTGTTTTATCCTTAGCCTGAATTATTTCCAGTCTTTTAAACAAAAGTTTGGATATTGATTTTGATATCTCTATATTTTATATAAACATTGGATGCTATAAATCCCCTTTTATTATTCAACTGGATACAAGGCCTGCTCAGCAGGGGGCAATTGTGGCTGGTTCTGGAAGCCTACCCAATTCCCTGGGGCTAGTGAGGTTGTAGATCTTAGACACTTCTATCATCATTTTATTAAACCAGCAGAATTGCTAACCACATTTTAAGTGATTTTTTTCTTACATCCAGAGATAAGTGAAGGTCACAGCTCTTTTTAAAGGATCAAAACACAACAGGTGTGCTATAATGAATATAACCATGGCCACATTGTCATTCTTTATTTCTTTGAATAAAATAGGTTGGAAAGTGCCAGGAGGGCATGGTAGCATTCACATGAAGTGGACACTGGTCCATGTAACCCTTGGCAAATACAAAACCACAGAATTATCTCCTCCTTTATCACGTAATTTTTATAAATTAAAACTTTCCTGACATATTTTATGCTATGATTATAATATAAACACTCTAAGTTACATACCATAGGGAAACATTACAAAATAATTTTTCTAGATCCATTTGCCTACTTCCATAGGTTGCGTTCTTTATTTGCTGGTATAAGTTTAAGTTATTATCAAGTGTAAATTCATTTCTACTTAAAGAACCCCCTTTATTACATCTTATGTAACAACCCTCAGTTCTTGTGTATCTTGGAAGGTCTTGGTAAGTTTTCTGTTGAAAGCTAGTTTTCCTGAACAGAGAATCAATCATCACCTAAAATGCTTTTTCTTCTCAACATGTTAAATGTATTGTCCCAAGGCTTTTGCCTTATTATGCAATTCATCAAATGTTATTTTTAATATTACCAAGGGCTTTTATACTTGACTCATTTATGGTGATGTTTATTGGGTTCATAGACATGCTTTACATCACATATTACGTGAATTAGCTATTACAAATTAAATTCTCTCTCCTCTCTCTCTCTCTCTCTCTCTCTCTCTCTCTCTCTCTCTCTCTCTTTCTCTCTCTCTCCCCCCCCGTGTGTGTGTGTGTGTGTGTGTGTGTGTGTGTGTGTGTGTGTGATTTTCCTTTCCCCCATCTCAGTAAGGTGTTACATCACATGTGTATTGATATTCTTTGTAATGTCCCATAGAATTTGAATTTCTGTCCATTTCTTCTGTGTACTTCTTCATCCTAGCTAATCTTACATATTCTGTGTTCCAGCCTTCTGAATTCTCTTGTTAACTCAATTTGAAAAGGATGACTTCTAAAATTCTCATCTCCAATATCGTATTTTTAAACTTCAGGATTGCTTTCTATTTTTCTTTACGCTGCTTCTTTTCTTCTTGAAAAGAAACTACTCTCAGACTTTTAAAATTAGACAAGATTAAAAACTTATGAAATGCTTGACATTTCTGGTTATGTTCTGCTAAGAAGCTACAGTTCAAGTTCACTTCCAGGTGTCCTCCCTCCTCTGATGGCCAGTGCTATAGAAAGTGTCATAGTATCCTGGTTTGCATTATCTCCTTCTATTGGGTTATTTCTACCAATCTTCCATTTTTCCCATTCTACCTTGCTTCTTTCAGCTCTCATCACATATATTTAAATATTCTGATAAATACTATGGCTATAATAATTTTCTTTTAGTTCTTTGAAGAGCGTGCTTAACATTTGTATCATATTTCAAATGATTTCCACATTTAACAATAATCAACAGCATCTCTTTGTGCAGGATTTTGTAGCTCATGCTGTTTTTCCTATGTCGTAGACTATTTTAATACATCTCACTAAAGTCAGATTTCATCCTCAGAATTCGTTCTTTCTATATATTCATTTAGTGAATATTCTGGATTAGTTTGGTAGAGTCTGCAATACTTGTCATATGAAGCCATCAAAATCTCTCCTTGGTGAGCTTGGTTGTCAACAAGTCATAGAGCAGGTTTCTTACAACAGCCTCGGCCCCTGTCTTGGCTGAGAGTCTGTGTGTGATACATCACAAATTCATCATGCCAGAAATAGTTTACTTCTCTGCAATGGTCAGAAATTGTGTGTGTGTGTGTGTGTGTGTGTGTGTGTGTGTGTGTGTGTGTGTGTGTAAATCCTCAAGATTAGCCAGAGGCAAAAATCTTCAAAATTAAAGGCCTTCTCATATTTTCCCTGGAAAAGAGCCAGACTCTTCATCTGCCTCCTTGTCTCGATCCGTAGAATTTTGTCAAACTCCCTTTATATTTCTTTTCCTACATTTTTATGACAAACTTACTATCTAACTTCTGTTTGAAACAGCCTGGTCATCCCATTCTTACAGCTGGGGTGTCAAGCATTAGCCACTGGTTGTTTTCAACAAGCACAAAGTACATAGGGATTTCTACCATGATCCGTATCAGAACAAACAAGACGTGTCAAATAAGACGGACTGTGCGTATGACGTTTTCCAGGCATTTCCCAGAAAAGCCAAGCCAAGCCCTGACAATTTCCTGTGATGACAGGTTTCTGGAAGACAAGAGATGTTAAGGAAATCTATTTTACTTCCTCCCACTATTTTGTTTTGTTTACAACTATCACAATCTTGAGACGTTTTCTAAGCTACCTTCCTCTGGGGACAGGAATGAGAGTAACTCAGATTAGCATCACAAAGCCCATTGTATTCACAAAGATCTGTTTTTCTTAACTACTTAGAATTTTAAGCTAAAATATTTGCCAAACATCTCCAATGTTCTTGCTATAATTGGAAGACATACTTTTTTGTAGTCTTTAACCCTACTACTCTTTGTGTGTTAATTTTTCATACTAGTAGGGTTCAGTAATTGCATGCTATTGTAATATATGTTAAACTAAAGTAAGTGCAGCTCTATCCTCCACACATTTATGTATGTACAATGGTGTTATCTACACAAACCGTAGTGTAGGATCCCTATTGACTACAACGACCCTTTACTTATAAGGAGTTGGTTCCTTTTTACTTTGCTTCACCTGGGAATGTCCTATCATGCTCAAAATGAGAAATGCTTGGATAGGTAGATTTTTCGATATTCTCAAGTTAGCACCAATACAGTGCTTCTCAAAAGCCATCAATAATTAAACACAAACTTTAGCCATACTCCCAAACCAAGTTTTTCCATAGACCAGGTAAAAGTGCTACTCTTGCAGCAGAGGTGGCCACAAGAGACAATCTAAAGGCCTCCTTCTCCACTCCTCCTTGCAGGGCTGGGAGATCATTAGAGGTCAAATTTCATAATCGCTCCTGCTAATTGAAACCATGATTAAATTGCTAAAAATCATTAAATTTGTAATAAATTACAAAGCTTTAATGGATAGCTTAAACCTCATAAAGAGGGTGATGATAATGAACACACAAAGGTTTACCTATATTACCCTAGGGTAATAATGTCAATTATTAGTTAGACTAATATTTATAGAATACCTACTATGTTATAGACAATGCATTTTTAATTTGAATGCATTATTTGAAGGTTAATGTTTTAAAGAAGGGCCTTCTTTGCTTAAAACAATGAAGAGTTTCAAAGTGGCAATATAAGTTGAAGTTTTGTTGTCTGGCAAGAAGCAAGAGTATGCACACATAACATTGCTTTTGTAGATAACACACACACACACACACACACACACACACACACACACACTGAGAGTGAGCGAGAGAAAGAGAGAGAATAAAGTAAACATTGTCACTCTTTTTTTGTAAAACATTTAAACCTCAAAATAACATGCAAATAACAGGCTTGAAGTCGATCGAATTGGGATGAAAATGTAGGTCTTTAGTTTCTAAACAGTCTCACCAGACTGCTTCTCTAAACTTAGAATATATTTAGTTTACATAAGGATATCAAAAAAATTGTAGTATGTGAGAAACACATTGTATGAAGTTAGAA
This sequence comes from Rattus norvegicus, assembly GCF_021556685.1. Taxonomy (NCBI): domain Eukaryota; kingdom Metazoa; phylum Chordata; class Mammalia; order Rodentia; family Muridae; genus Rattus; species Rattus norvegicus. The sequence continues at coordinate 263,360,102 of NC_141534.1, read as the reverse complement.
AATAGATTCCTAAAATAATGTTTTAAGAAACATGATGTATCTGGGTTTGATGACTTGGGCCTTAATCCCAGTCTTTAGGAATGTGAGACATGAGGGTTAACATTTGAAACCTTGTTTATGCTACAATGTGAGCACAGACGAAGTCTGGATGATGTAGCGTGACCTGCTCAGGATTGAAAATGATATGGCTGCAGCAATAGCAGCTCACAGTATAAAATTCTTGCCACACACACACATGAAGAGGTGAGTTCAGGACTCCAGAACACACCTAAAGCTGGGTGTGGTAGTATGTGTCTATAAATTCCATATTTCCCATACTTCAGTAGAAAGAAAACCCCAGGACTCCCACAGTCCAGCTAGCCTAATACTATTGAGAACGATAAGGTACCCTGTCACAATCATGGCAGAAGATGAAGGCCAACACCTGATTTTGACCTGTGACCTCCCTGTGGACCATGCAGGCATAGTTACTTTCACACAGAGTTACTTGTATACACACGTTCAAACACATACTTTATGGACATATACAAAAATCTAAGTGCATATGCTAAGAAATAAGTAAAGGCCTGGAGAATGGTATTGACGGCTTAACATTTCCTTCATCATGCAAGAAGCCAAAGCACAATCATTGATGCTGCCACGAAGAAGGAATAGAGCAAAGTGGTATGCATTGGCAAAGGGTGGGATTTGCTTTAGCAAAAATGTCTATGAGACAATGATACAAGGGGAATATTGAACATTCTTTCGAAAATTATATGATCATTTACTTCAGTAATATCTCTATGATTAAGGTAATCTTAACATTAACCTCTGTTTACCAATAAGTTAGCTGAGACTCACAAGAGGTAATTCTGTAGTTGAGACTACCTTCAGTACTGAAATGCTAGCATCCTAGTTCAAAAGCCCTAGCATTGAAACACTCTATTATCAGAGTCTGAATGTCAGACCTTCACCACTTTTTTTTGTGTGTCAAAGACTCAAGATGGATGCTCTAAGTCATTCACTTGATTGTGTTTTCTCACCTCTCCACCCTTAACAGGTTGCTACATCTATAAAAGCTATTGCATTTGAGTAAAACCCACATCTATTCTGTGCTGGGGAAAGCCGGTCACTCCGGACAAGCTATTTATATGATTGAGAGGACTTGTTTCTTCTCTCAACTTCTGTCCTCATTTAATGGGTTGGTACATTGTTCAAACTATTCTTAATGGCAATAAGCATTGCTTCTCTGGTGGTTCCTATTAAATGATGGAGCAGTGAAGCCAAAAGATCTGTCACTATTGTTGATCAATCCCAGAAGTATTACAGTGATTTTTGAATTGAATAAAGTTGAATAGGGGAATTACACAGTATCTTCACTCAATGACTCTACTATTGTCTCTATGTCAGACGTTCTCAAACTGTTTGGGAATCAGAGCACCCTTCCACAGGGGTTGCACATCAGATATCCTATATTATATATTTACATTGCAACTCAGAACAGAAGCAAAAATACACTTAAGCAGCAACAAAAATAACTTTGTAGTTCAGGGTTAGCACAACATGAGAACTGGTATTAAAGGGCTGCAGCATTAGTAAGGCTGAGAACCACTGCTCTACACACCACTATAGGTCAGAGACAAAATGTCATATGGGTACATTTTATGGATAATTTCTCAGTCCTCGTATGTTTCGAGCAACATTTATTATTATTCAACTTCTTTTGCATATTCAAGTAAGTCTGAAAATTTCCTAATTTACAAAGCCTATTAAGTATTGCAGTTGAAATGGAGACATAGATCCTTTTTCTTCAGAAAATAAAGGAAAATCATAGAAGAAGGGGTAGAAATAATGTCAAAGCCAGTGGATGGGGGATTTTTCAGCAAAATTGTGTCTCTTGTACATGGCAATCTACTGCAGTCATGACTCAGTGTAAGTGTGGATTTCTGCACAAGATCTGTGCAAGATCTGTCCCATAGGCATTTTGTCACATGTGAGACAAGGGCCTGTTTGGCAACTGCCAAAGTTGCCCTTGATCATGGAAATAACCTGGACAATAGGCCACACAGGGAAAAAAGACAGGAAAGTGTTGAGAAGAAGCATTCAGGCGGGAGCACATCAAAGATAAGGCCTGAGGACAGAGGTGAAAATAAGTGGATTCCATTATATAAATGCAGAGAAATGTCAAATACTGTTTAAAGAGCCATAGGGAAGAAATTTATTATGAGCCACAGAAGTAACATACATGTCTTGGAAACAGATTTCTAAATAAAATTAAATTAAGAAAATTGTATTGAGAAATAAAGGAACTCTTCAGATAGGACTTAGGCAAACTTCTGCTGAAGGATAGCAGGACTAAAGGAGGTCATTACTGGAGTATGGATGGGAGGAAATTATTATACTGAGGCTCCAGAGGGATGGCAAATTTTTCAGTTAGAGTATATTGTAAAGAGTTAAATATGCTCAGTAATTATTTGATAAGAATCATTTATGAAGGGCAAATATACTGCTATCTAGCTTTTCCTAGCAACAAACATGTATGACATAACAGTATATATACAATGAATTCACATATATATATACATATATATATATATATTTGGGCCAAATTTAATGTATCTATGAAGTATAAATGAACAAAGATTTCTGAATTAAGTAGCAGAACTTATTTCCATATATAAATACTACCAGAAAATAAATATCTGAAATTCAGAACTCTGGGTAAGTGACACTTAAAACAGGGTGAATTCCCACATGTCCTCCCAGCTAGAGAAAGACCTACAGGTGTCCAATGGCTACTAAGAAGGAGAAAGAGTACTCTTCAGTGACAAGCTCACATGTGATTGTCTAATTAGAAGAGGTCAGTCCTTTTATTGTTGAGGATAGCTTTAGCTATCCTGGGTTTTTTGTTATTCCAGATGAATTTGCAAATTGTTCTGTCTAACTCTTTGAAGAATTGGATTGGTATTTTGATGGGGATTGCATTGAATCTGTAGATTGCTTTTGGTAAAATGGCCATTTTTACTATATTAATCCTGCCATTCCATGAGCATGGGAGATCTTTCCATCTTCTGAGGTCTTCTTCAATTTCCTTCTTCAGTGTCTTGTAGTTCTTATTGTACAGGGGGAATCACTATCCCTGAACTCAAGCAGTATTACAGAGCAATAGTGATAAAAACTGCATGGTATTGGTACAGAGACAGACAGATAGACCAATGGAATAGAATTGAAGACCCAGAAATGAACCCACACGCCTATGGTCACTTGATTTTTGACAAAGGAGCCAAAACCATCAAATGGAAAAAAGATAGCATTTTCAGCAAATGGTGCTGGTTCAACTGGAGGTCAACATGTAGAAGAATGCAGATCGATCCATGCTTATCACCCTGTACAAAGCTTAAGTCCAAGTGGATCAAGGACCTCCACATCAAACCAGACACACTCAAACTAATAGAAGAAAAACTAGGGAAGCATCTGGAACACATGGGCACTGGAAAAAATTTCCTAAACAAAACACCAATGGCTTATGCTCTAAGATCAAGAATCGACAAATGGGATCTCATAAAACTACAAAGCTTCTGTAAGGCAAAGGACATGGTGGTTAGGACAAAACGGCAAACAACAGATTGGGAAAAGATCTTTACCAATCCTACAACAGATAGAGGCCTTATATCCAAAATATACAAAGAACTCAAGAAGTTAGACCGCAGGGAAGCAAATAACCCTATTAAAAAATGGGGTTCAGAGCTAAACAAAGAATTCACAGCTGAGGAATGCCGAATGGCTGAGAAATACCTAAAGAAATGTTCAACATCTTTAGTCATAAGGGAAATGCAAATCAAAACAACCCTGAGATTTCACCTCACACCAGTGAGAATGGCTAAGATCAAAAACTCAGGGGACAACAGATGCTGGCGAGGATGTGGAGGAAGAGGAACACTCCTCCATTGTTGGTGGGATTGCAAACTGGTACAACCATTCTGGAAATCAGTCTGGAGAATCCTCAGAAAATTGGACATTGAACTGCCTGAGGATCCAGCTATACCTCTCTTGGGCATATACCCAAAAGATGCCCCAACATATAAAAAAGACACGTGCTCCACTATGTTCATTGCAGCCTTATTTATAATAGCCAGAAGCTGGAAAGAACCCAGATGCCCTTCAACAGAGGAATGGATACAGAAAATGTGGTACATCTACACAATGGAATATTACTCAGCTATCAAAAACAACGACTTTATGAAATTCGTAGGCAAATGGTTGGAACTGGAAAACATCATCCTGAGTGAGCTAACCCAATCACAGAAAGACATACATGGTATGCACTCATTGATAAGTGGCTATTAGCCCAAATGCTTGAATTACCCTAGATGCCTAGAGCAAATGAAACTCAAGACGGATGATCAAAATGTGAATGCTTCACTCCTTCTTTAAAAGGGGAACAAGAATACCCTTGGCAGGGAAGAGAGAGGCAAAGATTAAAACAGAGTGAAGGAACACCCATTCAGAGTCTGCCCCACATGTGGCCCATACATATATAGCCACCCAATTAGACAAGATGGATGAAGCAAAGAAGTGCAGACCGACAGGAGCTGGATGTAGATCGCTCCTGAGAGACACAGCCAGAATACAGCAAATACAGAGGCGAATGCCAGCAGCAAACCACTGAACTGAGAATAGGACCCCCGTTGAAGGAATCAGAGAAAGAACTGGAAGAGCTAGAAGGGGCTCGAGACTCCATATGTACAACAATGCCAAGCAACCAGAGCTTCCAGGGACTAAGCCCCTACCCAAAGACTATACATGGACTGACCCTGGACTCTGACCTCATAGGTAGCAATGCATATCCTAGTAAGAGCACCAGTGGAAGGGGAAGCCCTGGGTCCTGCTAAGACTGAACCCCCAGTGAACTAGACTGGTGGGGGGAGGGCGGCAATGGGGGGAGGGTTGGGAGGGGAACACCCATAAGGAAGGGGAAGGGGGAGGGGGATGTTTGCCCGGATACCGGGAAAGGGAATAACACTTGAAATGTATTTAAGAAATACTCAAGTTAATAAAAAAATATAAAAAAAATATAGAAATGAAAAAAAAAGAGGTCAGTCCTGTATTTGTATTTGTATACATGTAAGCAAAACTAAATACACACACTCTCTCTCTCTCTCTCTCTCTCTCTCTATATATATATATATATATATATATATATATATATATATATATATATATTGACTATACATGTTCCAAGTAAAGATCCATAAATGAAGAAGGAGGGCCACAGGAGGATTTGGAGAAGAAGAAGATACATAAGTGACATTGATGTAGTGCTTATGCATGAAGTTCCCAAGAACTTATTAAACCACCCACTTAACATCTTGGACATCACGGTTGAACAAATTTCCTTAACATCTGTAGTCATGTGTAAAGGAGTGTTAACTTCAAGTCCTTGAGTAAACCCCAACACCCCTGTTGAAGACAATTTCTGTAAAGCTGTTCCCAGCATTAGCTAAATATTCAGCAACAAAAAGCTGTCAAAATCAAGGACCTGGGCAAGCAAGTGATTCTATGAACCTTCATCTACTGCAGAAAGCAGCACTTCCTGACTATTGAGGAAAATACATTATACTTCAAGTTATAAAAACATTATAACTTAAGTCTTGTGAACACAGGTATAGATCAACACTAGAATACAAGCAAAAATATTAGCAATGATTCCATGAAGAGTCATAAGTCTATTCCGTTTCCTTTTGAGGACTCTAGAGTTTATATTTTTTTCTTCTTTTCAGTGAACATTAATTTCATTTGCTATTAAAATTATGACAATAAATTAGCTTCGTATCTCCATGCGCACACCACAGCACATGTTGCAAACATTCACAGGACTGACTTGCATGAAGCTGCTGGAGTTTTGTGTGAACGAACGTCCCAGAGCATGGGAGCATGAACATGAAAAATTTTGAGGAGACGAAGACTTCATTGCTGCTTCACCTTCACTGGCTTGTGGCTTCTCAGTAGGATAATTAAAATGGGGAAAAACCAAAATTCAAAATGGAACTGGATTTAATTAGTGCCAGTTGTGGTACAGTGTGTTCACCCTCACCTCTGACTATGATTAGTGGGTAGACTGGTTTGTGTGGTAACCCATGTAAGACAGAGTATTTGTCCCCTTGCTTATCTTATGCAGTCGCTGTTTGTATTTTCCTCCTCAACACACTCTAGCGGGGGAATAGATTAGGCTACAGTTAGATCAATCATGTGATGCATTATTTTAGGTATGCCTGTAAGACACTAATAAAGAGATTCAATAGTATTGGCATGAGAAAGAGGAAACTATTAATAAGGAGAAGGAGTTCGTCGTAGTCATTAGATCTAAGTGTACTGGGAAGAAACAGTCTGTCAGAGGTTGAGAAAATTGCATTACAAAGTCATTCAATTTCGACATGGATTTTTTTTTACGAGTAATTAGTATAAATAATTCTGAGTGGTTCTAAAAACCATGGAGACTGACAAACATAAAAGAGTAGTTGATGGGAAGCAGCTGGATCATTTAATCTATTTCTCAATTACTGTTGACACATTGGGCACAAAATTCTGCAAGTCTTCTCTTTCTTTATGGTCTCCCTTGCAGCTGTGTTTATTGTCACAATAAATGCATTATCTTATTAATGAAGCATCACATAATTTTTATTTCAAAATTTTTACCCATATGCAAAGCCTATTCCCCGTGAAAACTAAAAAAAAAATGGTAGTATATGCTCCCAAGAAAGGGCTTCATTAGGGTACATGAATTGGAGATTCAAGAAAATGGGAGCTGGTCACATCAGAATAGGATGCATTACCATCTAGGTAGGCTGTTTTTGACACTGTCGAGCAGAGTCATACTAGGAAATCCATGTGCATTTGCAGCTGACATACATTGAGTCTCTGATACAGTTAGTAATGAAGTCCATTGTTGTCCATTGTACATGCTTTACAGCTATATATGCCAGAAAGATTTGAAGAAACACCAAAGGCCGTGCTTTACTATGTATTTAAAGTCATAAAATTAGCGTGAGTTGGAATAAGAGTACAGTTTCCTTATTCTGACGTGAGCCATTGAAGACTCAGACTCTAAGAGTCTCTCAGTGAGAGCAGAGCAGTTGCTGGGGGTGAATGTGGCTGGGGTGGCTGTAAAAGTTTAATTCTAAAACAAACAACCTGTAAGCACTGATAATGTAGATTCCAGGATACATTAGGGATCCATCTATGAGTTCCCAACATGGGCAAGAACTCAGTAAAATGGGTGGAAATCTCTTTGGAAATAGGTAATGCCTTTGTTTAGTCCTATGATTCATGTATGATTGACATTTATTACCCACTGCTACCGACGTTACAGCTGCTCACGGAGACCGCCTTCACTCAACGGCCATAAGATGAAAAACTTCAGGCAAACCACACCTTACACATGTTATGGATATGCTAGAGATTCATATAAAACTAAATTAAAATCTGGTTTTAGACAGTCTGACCTGATGACTTTGGACCTTTGGTTTTCTCAATTGTGTTCGGTAAGTACGTGTATGACCTTGCACTGCAAGAATTACAGAAATTGTCCCTATAATGATTTAAAGAGTTAATGACACAGATTCTAAAATTGTTTTAAATTATGAAAAACATAGATATACTACTATATTATGATATACATTTATATACTTTTAATGTGCATTAAAGGAATTTTTTAAAAAGCATTTTCATACCAAGAAACATACGTAAGGCACTGTGTCCCCTTTCTTCAATGGTATAAAGCAGGGAAGTCAATATGAGTGTCAGAGGATATGGGAGAAACAAGAAGCAACAAATATTAATTCAAATCATATTTTTTGTATCTGCATATTAGCCTGATGTGGAAGCATCTAGACATGAGCTTAAGAAAAGTTTTGATGATCTGAATAGTGTGAATCTTTTGGTCATCAAGATGACAGACCTTGATGTCATCAAGACATGAAAGTCAATCTAAAAAGTAGACTGCAGCATGGAACCTTCTACAGGTCTAACCTCTAAACCCACATGTTATGATAAACGGAACTGTTATCTGTTTTGGTCCAGAGTCTGGTGCCAGTTCCAAAATGCCATCGAATCTCTACAAAAGGGAGATATGTGTAATAACAGTTAAAGAAAATGAGTCTATGAATCTGAAAGAGTGTATGTAGGGGGAGAAGGAGGGTTTGGGGAGGTAGAAAATAGTGTAAAAAATTCTCAAAAATGCATTTAAAAAACGGAAGTGAAAGTCTCTAAAGAAGATAATTGATCTGGATGCGTAGCAGTAATATATTTAAAGGGTTTAAAAGGATGGATGTGTGATGAATTCTAATAGATTAATTTTCAGAAAGCCTTCTATGTGACTAGTGTGCTTTTGTTCCCTACAATCTATAGGTCTACTGGAAAATATAAAATAAATGAATGAAATGAGAGCTTAAGGAATTGATAAAGGGAGTAAAATATGCAATTGTGGTCTGTATCATAAAATAAGAGTCACATTCTGAAGCCCTGTGAGAATTCAGAGAGCTCTGGGGAGGAGCTGTGCACTCCATAAGAACCTAGCACTCTGAGTGTCCTGTGGTCCACGTGGTTGGTGTTTTTCCTCTATATTTATGTGTCTGAAGTCCCAGAAATTACACTATAATTTTCAAGGAATTTAACTGAGATTGCGGGTAGGGTCTTCCTATGGGGATGGAGTAGAGCATCTGCTGCTGCCTTCTAAGCACTCATGAGGAAGATGGCCGCAGCAACTGCTGCCTTAGAGAGTTCTCTATCGCAGAGGAAGCCTTAACTCTTCACCAAGTACTGAGCAGGGCAGTGCTGCTCCCACCAAGTCTTGGAAGGACTGCCTAGAAAAGTTCCGTGCTCTCCATCCTTGGAGACTCAGTTTATTGAACCTGCAGCTCAACTTTCCGGTGAACAGGCTTGGAAAATCAGCGCCTTGATCTAGAGATTCTGTGGGGACGGTGTGCATATAAGGGTGAGGGCTTCTGACAAGCTATCCTGGAGAACAACTATGAGAAAGCAAAGGAGGCGAACTGTGGTTCCAGAGTATGGATGAATGTGTGGGTTCCTTTACGATGCATGTGTGGGTTCCTTTACGATGCATACCATGTTTCAGGTCTTAGTAGGCTAAGGGTAGAAGAGAAAGTGAGGATTTATTTTCATTTCGGGTTAAAAATTGCAACAGATCTCTGGTAGAAAGCCAGGGCAATAAGTGAGGGTTGGGGTTGACATTCCACAGTCGAAAAATCTGACTCAGAATTGTTCCTGTTTAAAAGAACTGCAGGGACAAAAATGGAGAAGAAAGTGAGGGAGAGGAGGTCCCGTGACTGGCCCAAATTGGGATCCAGCTCAAGGGGAGGCTCCAAGGCCTGACTCTGTTGCTGGGATGTCTGCCCTGAGAGGCCCAACAGGCAGCTGAAAGAGTCAAACAGAGGTACTGGCACCCAGCCAATGGATGGAGGCTCGGGACCCCTTTGGTTGAATTGAGGCGGGGCTAGGGGAACCTGAGGAGGAAAGCATCCCCATAGGAAAACCAGCAGTCCCAACTGACCTGGAACCCCGGGATCTTTTGGGCTCTGGGCCACAACCAGGTAGCATACACTCGCTAACATAATACCCGGATACATATACAGCATATGAATGCCTGGTCTGACCTCAGTGGGAGAAGGTGCTCCCAACCCTAGAGACACTTGAGGTTCCAGAGAGTGCGGAGGTTTGGTGGAGTGGGGGTGGGGAGTGGGAACATCCTCTTGCAGAGGGTGCTTGTGGGTGGAGGAGGAATTGAATGAGGAACAGTCAGCGGTCAGACCAAAGAGAGATAACGAATGGGTTATTTAAAAAAAGATTAAAGTATAATTTTAAACAAAAGAAAAAAATGAAATGCAACAAATGTTCAGGACAGGTGGCAGTAATTTCACTACCAGGAATTTAAACCCAAAAGGATTATAGAATTGACTGTTGGATGGCAAGAAGATGATGCAGTGCTGGTTTGAAGCTGCCTTCTTCCAAACGCACACTTTCTATTATCTCTAAAGTGAGCTGAGATGGAGTTTCCGAGAATGTATGTGGTTAGAGAATGTTGTCGTGAGGAGATTGTTAGAGTACTTGGATAACGGTGAGTTACATAACTCATCACAGGTGAGCACGGAGTCACGGCAAAGTAGAAGGCAACACAATGTCATAGAAACGCGTCCCTTGGCAATCGTAATTAAGTTTGTGGACTGAAGTAGAAAATGTCTCGCTCTCTACTGTAAATATACACCCAGTTATTTGTCTTTTCTGGGAAACTTAATTCAAGGGAATTTTGGATTCTCTAATTTGGAATTTTATTAGATTTTATGCAAAAGAGGCCTCATTAAAAGGTCGAGCCTGAACCTGAGCTTTTGTGGACAAAGGACTAGACAGACTCCCTTTCCCTTTTGGTGACCAGCGAGTGATCCTTGTTGCTTGATTGAGTGAAGGCTTGCTTCAGTCAGCATTTCAGGCAAACAGCAGGAACCAGGAAGAAATGGCAATCCCTGTATTAAAAAGCTAACTATTTACAGGAATCTTTAGCAGATATTTTATTAGCTTATGTTTCATTAGCCGGGGCCAAGCACAGCCCGAGCATTAATATTTCATCAGATTTCACCAAATTCATCAAATTTCATCAAAATGGAATCATCACTGACAAAAATAAGGTTTATATTTGTAAAAGAGCCATAGAAAGGTCACTGAGAAGGAAACCAGCCATGTCTGCTGAACCAAGGTAGTTTCATTCAAGTGAGGATCTGTATGATGGATTCAGACCATGAAAGAGCAGTGATGCTTAATTCGTATATCTCCTTATTCATGGAGAAAGTGCATGAAAGAATGGCACAAAAGTTGGGGAACCAACACTTAGATGGTAGCAATTTGCACTGGGTAGGTTTCTGTTGACACCAGTTGGAGTCTTCTGAGTCATAGAACTTCCAAAGGCCCAGTGACAGGCAAGCTTATAGGTCATTTTATAAATTAGTGATTGCTGGTCAAGGTCACTTTGTTGGTGGTGGTGCCGCTCCTAGGCTATACAGAAGCAGAGCAGTGAGCGATGCTTTTCCATGACCTCTGCATCAGCTGTGGCCTTCAGGTTCCTGTCCTGACTTCATCCTTAGGTGATGAACTGTTACAAGGAAGCATAAAGAAGAGAAACTGTTTCCATTCCAGGTTGCTTTTAGCCACAGTGTTCATCACAGCAGGAGAAAGCTTAAGACAAAGTGCTCGGGACAGTTGCTGGAAGAGAATAGCCCAGCTGTCTCAAGTCACCTGAACCTTACAAAAGAGACAAAGACTTCCTAGACGAAGAGGTTTTTAAATAAAACTTTATACATTTTATACAATGTTAATACAATTTTACACATTGGCAGAAGTCAGACCTTATTGAGTCTACACAAACTGTCATTAGAAAGCCACCACACAAAAAGACAAGTACAAGGGAGGGAGGTAACTGGGGTCACTATTGGGAACATGAGGTATTTCCAGAGAAATGGAGAGCAAAGGGCTGGTGTGATTTTCTTTGATCTCCACTTTTCATTCAACACTCCCCTGATCTCTACTGCTTATCTAAATGTTTCTATCTTTCTCTTTTAATTTCATTTGGATAATGAATTGTCACATACGGAGTAGTTGATGCTTACTGTCTTGTTCCTGTAGCTTTCTCTTGCCTTTCAGCTCGCAGACCAAGGGTTCTGACACTGGAGTCCAGTGTAAATTCCAGTGGAGAAAAAGTGTTTTGGAGTCTGCTTATTGCCCTCAACTTACAATGTCCTAAACAGAGCAAGAGATCCTAGTAATCATGACATTCTTTTCCTTTGATATATACTTAAAGTTTATTTAAAGAACAGCATTTCAAATATCAATTTAAAAAACGTTCTCTTACATGAGTACCACAAAGTGTTAATCTCCAAAGGGTGGAAAACAGGTTTCTGTGGTGGATTGACAGCAATACCGGGCTCACAAGATGACCACACAAAATTGGCATACAAAGTACAGACACAAAGGGAGTGTTGCTCCATATCACTCACTGTCTCAACCAATAGTAACAATTCTCCAACCAGGACATTGTACTAGACTTTAAACAGAAATGGTGATCTAAACAGTAGTTCATCACCTTCCTAAGGCTGTGATACTATAACATAGTTCCTCACGTTGTGGTGACATCCAACCATTAAATCATTTTGGTGTGTGTGTGTGTGTGTGTGTGTGTGTGTGTGTATGTGTGTGTGTGTATGTGTGTGTGTGTATGTGTGTGTGTATGTGTGTGTATGTGTGGTGTGTGTGTATGTGTGGTGTGTGTGTGTGGTGTGTGTGAGTGTGTGTGAGTGTGTGTGTATATGTGTGTGTGAGTGTGTGAGTGTGAGTGTGTATGTGTATGTGGTGTGTGTGTGTGTATGTGTATGTGGTGTGTGTGTGTGTGTGTGTGTGTGTGTGTGTGTGTGTAAGGATCTCTAATCCTAATTCACACCACATTGTGGTTTACTTTAATGAGTGCCTAGTTTGGAGAATGAACAAAGTGTTTTCCTTACACTAACCACTAACTTCCTAGGGCAGTAAACATAAATTGTGCAAATCACCTTTATAGCCTTCAGATTGTTCTTCATAGAGCTGTCTTTACCAAAACAAAACCAACCAATCAACCAACCAACCAAACCCACAAAACTAAATAAAAAAATTACTTTTTGGGGGGATTTTTCTTTTCAGACTGCCTAGCAATGGAAGATTTAGCATGCAACACATCAGTTAAAATTCCTTTAAAAACAAATTAATACATGGGACTCCTAAGCTTGACATTGGATGAAAATTTGCTTAAGTATATATATATATATATATATATATATATATATATATATATATATATATATATCCATACAATCTCAGTCAAAGAGGTGTGTGTGTGTGTGTGTGTGTGTGTGTGTGTGTGTGTGTGTGTGTGCGTGTCTGTGTGTATGTATCTGAGTGGAAGTAAATCAGACATCACACAGCTTGTACAAGAACCATGTGGAATCTAAGCCAGCACTACCATGAAACATATGTCTTGAAACATTTAAGAAATAGTTTGTTGGAGAAGTTAGGGCAAGGACCGAAGGAGCTGAAGGGATTTGCCACCCCATAGGAATAGCAACAAATATCAACCAATCAGACCCAAAGCTCCCGGGAACTAAAACAACCAACCAGAGAGTACACATGGGGGCACCACTGGTTCCAGCTACATATGTAACAGAGGATTGCCTTTTCTGTCATCAGTGGGAGGAGAGCCCCTTGTTCCTGTGGAGCTAGATGCCCCAGCATAGGGGAATGCTAGGGCACTGAGGTGGGAGTGTGTGTGAGGGTGGAGGTAGGTGGGAGGGGGTAGGAGGTTTGTAGAGGGGAAACCGGCAAAGAGGATAACATTTTAAATGTAAATAAAGAAAATATCCAATAAATGGAAAAAATGAAGTATTTTGTAATGATCAGGGACAAAGCCATGAGTTTTAAACCAAGAGGGTATAATCTTAAGTCCAAATTCCTAATTACCATGTCTCATTCTTAATCTACCCATGCTGTTTATTCAAAATCTAATTCTTTAATTTATTTTTTGAGGAAAATAATAGACAGATTTTCTGATAAAAATGTATTGAGTTTTCCTGGTTTTGTTGTATTTCCTCATTTTAAAGCAAAACCTATTCCTGAGCAAAAACTTTAGAATCTTTGTCAAGAGCAGGTGCCGTGTTTGCTCGTGTGTGACTGACGGGCTGGAGTGTGGTTCAGGTTGACTTGTAGTTCTACATTCACTCTGAAGTTATTGTAAAAGTCTCCTTTCAAAGATATTGACTCCATTACTTCTAGCACACACACACACTATATAGTGTGTGTGTACATATACATATATGTGTGTATAGTAGGTATACATACATATATGCATTATTTCATATATCTATAAACATTTATATGAAAGAACCATGTAAAATAATGAATTTCCACACTATATACAGTTTTTTGGTAATGATCTATTACTTTATTTGGCAGGGAGGTATATGCCAAGCCATTAAAGTGTTTGTTATATACTTTTCTATGAAATATTTATTCTTGTGATTTACAGATTACAATTCATTATAATGTGAACCACTTGACTTCTTTTTCACAGTTAAGAAGCAGAAATCCCACCTCCTGTGCTAAACCCCTTTCTTGGTTAAAAAGTAATACGTGGCTTACCATCAAAGAGCCTCACACATGATCTAATGTTTCCAGACAGAGCATGTACACATGGACTTAAAACATGGACTACATGAGCAGACCTATGTGGAATTAATGTAATTGAAGAGTCACTAAGACTGGAGGCTCTGGGTTTCGAGTCTATTTCTAAGTATCAACTGTCAAGTCAAAGCTTTTCTCTAAACTTCAGACTCCATTTCTGGGAATATAAGAGCTGCATTTAAATAAGATTGTCTTTCCTGGATGTTATTCAATGAGTTTGTGAAAGCTTATGTAAAAATGCTCGTGAGTAATCTCCAGAAGTGAATGATTAAAACTCTAAGATGCTTCCCAAGTTTTTGTGAAAGCAAAGAAACCTTAAAAATAAATCCATATTAATCAGGATGAAACTACAGAACTTTGAAAACAAAATTTCTCACTTTGAGAGAAATAAGATTTTTTTTCCAGATAAAAAGAATCTACTTCTAATGTATAGAATTTTATACCACCAAATGTTCATCTGAATATTTAAATGCCAAGGCTTAAAGTCTCCTTAAGGATATATGTATGACACCAACAATTCAAAGACCTGGGCTTAGTAAACGAGGGCTAAGCAGACACACAGATTTTCCATACATGGTAAAGCACCACTCAGTGCGTGGCTTCACATGTGGCTTGTCAAGCAAAGGAGATACTTGAATTTGGCCAATGCTTCCATTTTTGCATTTTGCTTACTTTGAGGTTAGCTGAACCCAGCTATTGAAAAGAAAGACACCAGAGAGAAAGAATGAAACAAAACAAGAGAAATAAACTGTAAAAGATTTTTATGAGGGCACAGCGGGACTCCAATTTGCTTGAGAGAGGAAAGAGAAGGCAATCTCTTTCCTTCCTTGAGAATGGGAAGGTGGTACCAAAATGTCTGCGGCAGTCAGCTTCGATTGGAAGAGAACACACATGAAGAATGATGCTAACACAATGACTAAGAAGAGGAACCAAACACTTATGTCATTGTGATGGTTAATGAGTAAACTTAGGACATTCTACGTCACCTTTTTTGACTAGTGGTGCATGCTTACTATAGGCCAATGTAATTGAGAAATAAAATTGATTCTCTCTCTCTCTCTCTCTCTCTCTCTCTCTCTTTCTCTCTCTCTCTCTCTCTCTCTCTCCCTCCCACACCTGTGAGTGTGTGTGTGTGTGTGTGTGTGTGTGTGTGTGTGTGTGTGTGATTTTGGTGTATGTTTTTGTCCTTTATTTCATATTTTAATACACAGACTAGAAGGGAGTCTCCTTAATTTCTAAGAATTACAAGGAATGTTAAATGTCTTTAATGAAACGGCACTGAGAAAAGCACAACGTATCTGTTTGTGTTCTGAAGGATGAATCAGAACTGGTTTATTTCTCAACTATATGAACCTGCCCACGTTTTGTTTAACCTAGAAATAAAATCAAGGAAATGACAAACTATTCAATAAGCTTGTCAGGAAAACACCATATCCTGAAGCTAGAGAACACAAGCACACTCTATTACCAAGTAATATGTTACAAGCCAGGTCAGTGACATGGCATCTAATTGAACCCTGATATTTAAGTTCAGCAGGCTATAAGACTGCAGTCTGTCTGCTGACTGGGCCAGGGTTAATGTAAACACAGTGAGATCATGAAGTACACTTGTCACCTACTGGTATAGAGCAGCAGCTCTTCGAGGTACTGAGAACATCATTAACAGTTACAGCCACATAGCTGAACTGTGGGCTCTGTGTCACTTTTTGCCTGCCCATTATATACTTTTTGTTGTATACTAATTATCTCGAAATTGTAGCTTCTTTACCCTGTTTCTTCCTTAGGGTAAGTTCATAGTCTCTTGTTAAGTTATTTGAAAGTTCTGCTATCAACAATGAGAAATATTCTACACAATTTAAGACTGAATATTTGGATGCTAGTTGACGGTGATGTTTGAGAAGATTGAGAGACTTTCAGACATGGAAACACATTGGAGACTTAGGGCCATAAGGATGGAGTTGTAGGATTATGGAGTTCTGGCTTCCCATATAATTCTTTGGCTCCTGATTCAGCAATGTAACAGACTGGGGTGCGAGTCTCCCAGCACAGGCAGAGCCAGGATCTCCAGACATACTTTTCTTTCAACGATCGACTATATACCTTAAAGCCATCGACTATATACCTTAAAGCCATGAGCCCAAATAAGCCCCTTCTGCTTCAGATTGCTCCTCTCTGGTCCTTTCACACAGCAATGAAGAAAGCAACGGGTATAGTGAGAACATAGATATTTATTACTCGATATTTTATTAACAAGAGACATTTTGTTATGCATTATGTCATAATGTTTATAGGTAAATTTGTCTCATAATCGGTGACATTTCAGAGTCCTGCTGTTCTTTGACCTGAGCCCTTTATTTCATCAGAAAGAAAAGGGAAAGGAAGGTAGAGAGGAGTTGGCTATTACTGGGTTACCAGTTTTAAGGCTTTTATGTTAGGAAATATGATCTGGTTCTGAGGAACTTATGGGAACCCTCTCTGGATGACAATTACCATTGGTTAACTGCTTCCCTCAGCACATCAAGCTGGGCTGAAAAGCAAACAGTATATTCCAACGTGTCTCCTAGCAAATTAATGACAGACTAATTTGCTTCAACCCAAAGCCACGTCAGAACCCAAAACTCTTCGTAAAATGCTTAAAGAAGAAGATCCCACTAAGTCATGGAGTTAAAATGCATACCTTTGTACATTGTAATAAATAAAATTTTCATAACTTAGTGAGTTAGCAGATAAAGGCATGAGCTTTGGTTAGCTGACATAATCCTTCTACGGTCATAAATGGACAGTCCAAAATTAACAGCAGGAGCTGAAATCATTCCATAGCATTCAAATGAATTGACTATCCTTCAGGAAAGTGTGAGGTGTGAAGGGTCAGTAACTGGTGAGTTTGTCGATAGTCAATGGATTTATTTCTGATAATGAGTGTGTCCAAGATTCTTCACTTTGTATGTAGTATTTGAGGCCATTCAAATTAACAAACATGTATTAGATCCCCCATTGTATTGGTAGGCACAATGCTCTTTGCTTTCACTATACTTAAGCCAACCAGCAACAGAACTGAGAATACAGGTACCTTCACACGCAATGTTTGCCGTTAATGAAGGACTCTAGGTTCAATGGTGAAAGTCTGTAATACTAGCCTACTCTGTAAGGAGCAGTAAGGGCTTCTACTTCACACCCTTAAGGAATGAGCACCAAAGCATATGCGCTAGATTCAAGATTCAAGATGAGATAGTTTGTTACTCTATAATCATGCTTTTTTTAAAAAATTGGATATTTTTTATTTACATTTGATATCTTATCCCCTTTCCTGATTTCCCCTCTGGAAAACTCCTGTCCAATCCTCCCTCTCCCTGCTTCTATGAGGGTGCTCCCCTACCTACCCAACCACCCGCCCACACATTCCTACCTATCTGCCCAGGCATTTCCCTACACTAAGGCATCAGCTTTCCCAGGAACGAGGGTTTCTCCTCCCATTGATGCCCAACAAGGCCATCCCCTGTTACATATGTGACTGGAGCCATGAATCCTTCAAAGTGTACTGCTTGGTTGATAGCTTAGTCCCTGGGAGCTCTAGGTGTTCTGGTTGGTGATATTGTTTTTCCTGTGGATTACAAATCTCTTCAGTCCCTTCAGTCCTTTCTCTAACTCTTCCATTGGGGTCCTTTTCTTCACTTCACTGGAGAGCTGCAAGCATCCTCATCTGTATCAGTAGGGCTCTGGCAGAGACTCTCAGGAGACATCCATATTTGGCTCCTGTCAGCAAGCACTTCTTGGCATCTGTAATAGTATCTGGGTTTGGTGTCTGTATATGGATGGGATGGATCCTGAGGTGGGGCAGTCTCTGGATGGATTTTCCTTCAGTCTCTGCTCCACATTTTATCTCTGTATTTCCTCTTGTGAGTAATTTGTTCCTCATGTGGTCAGTGAATTGTATCTTGGATATTTCAAACTTTTGGGCTAATATCGACTTATCAGTCAGTGAGTGCATACCATGTGTGTTCTTCTGTGACTGAGTTACCTTACTCAGTGTGATATTTTCTAATTCCTTCCATTTGCCTAAGAATTTCATGAAGTCATTGTTTTTAAAAGCTGAGTAGTAAATGCTCCATTGTGTAAATGTACCACATTTTCTGTATCCATTCCTCCATTAAAGGAATCTGGGTTCTTTCCAGCTTCTGGTTATTACAATTATGCTCTTAACTAAACAAAGCTCAACATGTACAGACAAACACACATAAATATACATAAGGATATATGCAAAAATACAGATACATACACATATGCACACATACAGATGCATACACATAAATATATTCACACACATATACACATTCCTATGCACATGTGCAGCAAAAGGGAAATTCCTATAGTGCTAATAATACTAGCTACCATAAAGGAAAAGGTGTTTTCTTTTGTTCTATTTCTTTCACATGCCAGGGATTGAACCTGGGACCTCAGTCATGATAGGAATGACCTTTCCCACTAAACTGTACCTTCAACCATGAGAAATACATTTTAGTAGCCAAAAATTAATGAAGCCAAAGGCAGTGGGCCAAATCATTAATTAATTTTTCCATTAACTTCTCAATAGTTTTGGTGACTGTCACAAGGAGTAATCATGAAAGAGGATTGCACATTCCAAGTTCAATGGTTCAATGTACAAAACGAAGCATGTAATATACTTAGTATGCTCAGTGAAAATGGCTTAGAGTTTAATTAAATGTATCCAGTACAGACAAAACCAAAACACATTAATAATCCCATATTTATAAATACATACAACTATCTTAAATGTATATTTTTTGTACATGTGAATTTTTCCTAATTATTTTTAATTAATTCAACTAAAAGAAGAAAGCAATCATGTCTGTGAGGTTTATCATAATTGTCAACTACACACAACCTAGGATCATCTGGGGAAATTGTCTTATTTAAAGCCAGGTTACCCTGTGAACATGCCATTAAGATTATCTTGATTAATATATGTGAAGACCAATCTCACTGTAGGCAGCACCATCCTTTAGACACGGTGCCTATCTGTATAAGAAAGGAGAAATCTAAGGACAAGCAGGGAAGAGAGCATTAAGCATTCATCCCTCCGTATTATTACTGTGGATGTGATGCTTGGTCATTTGAATTTCCTGCCTTGGCTTCTTCACAGTAATGGATTATAACTTTGAGTTATAAATGCTGTGCATAAGCTCCTTTCTATTGACACTGGCTTTTGTCAGAGTGTTTTTATCACAGCAACAAAATTAAAATACAACAATTCCCAGCTTAAGAATTTAAAAAACAAACTCAAATATGTCACACAAATGATGACTGGGGATCTCCTGTCTCCGCACTCCATCTCCGCTAATGAGTGCTGGGGTTAGAAACACATTCGGTGGTCTCTGGCCTATTATGTATGTGGGCACCAAAAGAGATCAAAGCCAGTCCTTGGAATGTCATAACTGTAATCTTACTACACTTAACCTAGTTTTGGATCCTAAGCATTTTTCTTCGAGTAAACATGTAAAAGTTTATTGACATGAATTTCAGAAAGAAATATCTTATTATATTTTGGTTACATTTTTTGTTATCTCTCTAGAATTCTCTTTTTTTTTTCTGATGAGAGACAAAAGGGGAGTGGATCTGGATGGGAGGCGAGGTGGTGGGGCACAGAGGAGTAGAGGGAGATAAAATGTAATCAAGATATAATGTATTATATCAAAAAGTAACCAATTTTTAATAAAAGGAAAAAGAATAAATTTAAAAACATTTCTTAAAAAAGAAGTACTCTAGGCATATATAGAATATTACTGTTTAATATTTGTTCACAAAGAACTTTTTACTTAAAAATTTGTAACATATATTATTATTATATTTTTTCCTCCTATATTAATCATAGAGTAATCCTGGTTTGGGAAAATATATTAGTAAAATTAAATTAGCGTATATTAATTATATTAGTATATAAAAGGTAGTGGTAGGAATTGACATGACAGAATACTTGGGTAGCACCTGTATGATATTGAGGGAATCATAGGTTGTAACTAAGCATTTGTAAGGCAGAAGTGCATGAAAAATTCTTCATATAAACATTCACTTTGGTGTAAGATTTTATTGTATACTGATAATAATCTTACTACTTTTATTTATCTTATCTTGAGACTTTTATTTTAGATACAGAATGTAAACACTATCAAAAGAAAAACAGAGAAATTCCTGTCCTGAATGGGACATTTTAACAGCCTAATCCCACAATGTCTAGGGAGGCACGGTGAAATAAGAGATGGAAAGAGTATTAAGGATTGCAAGACAGGGAGAAAGTTCTATGAACTGCTGCCCTTGGGTACAAAACAACTTCTATACACACGGATGCACATAAACCCCCAGCATCCAGGATAACAAGGTCTACACAAGATCAAGCCACTCAAACTCTAGTGGTCCACGGAGTGCATGATGTCCAGGTTCCACTCCTTCCTGAGGAGTTATTAGCTTTTGTTTTAAGGGGAAGGGAGCCTCATTCTGTTTTGAGAATGTGACTGTTGGTAGAATTCCCATGCTTTCACAGATGCCGCACCCCAAACAGACAAGCAATAGTTAAACAAACTATTTAAAACTAAACAAAAGACAAATGAAAACATGACATTTTGAGGTTGGGTGTGTTGAGGAGGACAAGGTGGGAGTTAGAGTCAGATAAAGCAGGCAAGTAGTACCCCACTTAATTTCATATATAAATGTGTATGTATATATGATCATGAACAAGAAATTATCAAGGAAAATTAAAATTGGAAAACAATAATTCTTAAAAGTAATATAACATACCTTCATCAATTTCTCCTATTTTATTACAATTTTGAATAACTGGTCACATAGAGATGATTTGTAAATAATGTTTAAGGTCTGTTCCTTCCTGAAGGGTGTTATGTATATTAGCAAAAAAAAAATGCCTTGCTTGCTTCAAGATGCTTATCAGGTTGTTCATTTTGTAAGATTGTTTTAGGAAATCTCATTTGATAAACTTATTTTGTAAAAACTCATTTCTTGTATGATCCCAACAAGGATATTTTTATAGGAATCTAATGCTTTTCAGACTCTAG
The DNA here is from genome assembly GCF_021556685.1 of Rattus norvegicus. Classification (NCBI taxonomy): domain Eukaryota; kingdom Metazoa; phylum Chordata; class Mammalia; order Rodentia; family Muridae; genus Rattus; species Rattus norvegicus. The sequence goes on along the minus strand of NC_141534.1, from coordinate 263,338,770 downwards.
TTTTATTAACACTGATTATAAAATTTAACAAAAAAGGAAGAGGGCTTCCATGGGAGTGATTCAGAATTAATTTCATTTTAGTAATACCTGCCCAGCGACTTGCATATGAGAAATTAGTCTTGTTTGTAGCAACTTGCAGTACATACCAGAAAATCCAGTTAAGATTGATTTTGAAGTAATACAGTGTGTTTGCTTACCTGGCAGAATAACAGAAGGAAATATTCGGCTCATCTTTGCTCAGTTATTAATCTAGTTCCTCTTCATACAATTGTTAAGCCTGCAGCAGACATATAGGCGGGGATGTCATGACTTAGTCTGGTCAACAAGCTGACTGAATAATGACATTACTCATAATTCAAATACACTGTGTTTATATTTGATCATCTAGAGTCCAAATAAAAGATACACTTCCTATGGTTAAATAATTGTACAAATATATTTAACAAATATTTACTTAACATTTTTTCTCTCCTCACTATTCGCAAAATCGTTTCTAGAAAATAAGCTTAAAATGTATTTCATGCACAGTGAAAGTAGATGCTTTTCATGTGCTAATATTATTTAAAGTCGTAGCTACAACTTTAGGTCAGGAGCCTATAGGTTACCTAATACAGAGTGAAATGGATGCTTTAGTAACCGAGGACTGAGAAGACAAAAGCAAGCATGGTTTTCGAGCATGAGCACCCAAGGACTTGAGTTTGAAGCCCCAGCGCCCAGGTAAGAAACTTGGCATATCTGCATACAACACCAGCGTTCAGGAGTAGGAGACAGGCAGAAAGCCGGAACTCTCAGCTCAGTCAACTTAGCTAAAGGATAAACTTCCTGTTCAGTGCCAGCCCCTGTCTCAGGATCATGAGGTCGAAACCACTAAAGGAAAACAAATAAGGCCTCTGTGGAGGATTCTGAACATGAATACACCATACCACTCACGTGTACAAAACACAGAGAGTGGGGGGTGAGGGGGAGGAGAGAGAGAAATCGGAAGTGAGTGTCTGTCTTCTGAGGGAATCTGCACCCTTCAGCAGCCCCTTAGAACACTCTCTTAAACAGTCTTGTGTGAGAAGAGGAAAATGATTCTACCCATGCAGCTGAATATTTAGTTTTTGGTTCTGATTTCAGAAGCTTCTTCGGGGCATTAGAGTTTATTTCAATAAAATAAATTATTAAAATAATTTATAAAAAGTATTAAAGTGTATTTTTCTGGATTTTGCACTTAGAAGAATGTAGTGCCAGTTTAATACATGCTAGACCAATTTCCAATATGAATATTGATACAAAATTACTCGATAAAATTCTCCCAAACCAAATCCAAGAACATTTCAAAACAGTCCTTCACCATGATCAAGTAGGCTTCACCCCAGGAATGTAGAGATGGTTCAATATATGGAAATACATCAACGTAATCCACTGTATAAACAAACTCAAAGGAAAAAAAACCCACATGATCATCTCATATATGCTGAAAAAACTACTTGACAAAATCCAATACCCCGTCATGTTAAAGTCTTGGAAAGATCAGGAATTCAAGGTTCATAGCAGAACATAAGAAAAGCAATACACAGGAAACCAGTAGCCAACATCAAACTAAATGGAAACTTGAAGCAATCCCACTAAAATCAGGGACTAGACAAGGCTGCCCACTATCTCCCTATGTATACATTGTGTTAATGCTCACCCTGTATTACAAAACGTATCTCGTATGAGCTATATCCAGTACTAACAACATTTCTAAAGTCGTGCAAATTGCAGGCTGCAAATTCCTCATATTAGCCTGTGTTATATCAACACACAGTCTAGACTAAATCCATCTAATTAGTGTATACCGACACAGGCACACGTATACCCTTTTCTGTGTACACTAAAGTATCTCAGATTCACAGAACTGGTCAAATGTTATGTGTAACAACCTGTGCAGCTCCTGCTTGTTTTTCTTCCTTTCTCACACTCGATTGAGGGATCACAGGCAGGCCCTGGCATACACCTAACACTGAGTGAACTACATCCCGAGAGATCTGCTCTGCCTTTTATGTTGCCATCCTTGCATTTTTCTAAATGGATCTTGCTCATTATATTCCAAAGAATACCATGGTTCACCCTTCATGGCTACGGTCGATCAGGCAGAAGACAAAATAAAAAACCATAGAAGCAAACACTTTCTATGTGTATAACTTATGGCTTATTTCTCAGTACACATGCATAAATCACTTCTCTATTGCTCTAATTAAATACCATTATATAGAAGGAAGTTCTTATTCCAGCTTAAGGTTCCAGAGGGATAAGAGTTGTCATGAGGGGGATGCCACAGACAATGAGGCTGTCTTCACCATCAGCTGAGGTCTCCCGTCTTCAACTGTAATAAGGAAGCAGAGAGAGAACAAATTCGAAATGCCATGAGTTTTTAAACTCTCAAATTTGGTTATTTCCCCCAACAAGTCTGTATCTCCTAAACCTCAAAACCAGAATTACCTACTGCGGACCTGGAATTCACGTGTGAGACTATGAGAACATCTTCAAACTGCCACAAGTAAGCCTAAGAATTTGAGGCTGTGCCTTCTCTGGATTCTACAGTAGGGAGAAATAGGGGATGGTGGGGTGGGATAGAGGTCTTAGCACCAAAATACCATTTGTGAGACATATAAGAGTAGCTTCACAATGTGGTAGTACGAGTTGTCCTTAAATTCTCTGGGAAGTTCTGTACAAGTAGGAGACTTTATTTAATACCTTCTATGTCTTTATTAGTGTGTGTGTGTGTGTGTGTGTGTGTGTGTGTGCATGTGTGTGTGTTTGTGTATGATGTGTATGTATGTGTATATCTGTGTGTTTGTGAATGCATGCACACAGGCATGCCACAAAATGTAGTTGGCAATGACATATGGAGGAGTTGGTTTCTCCTTCCATTATGTGGTTCTAAAAATAGAACTTATGTCATCAGGCTTGGTAGCAAGTGCCTTTAACTGATGAGCCATCACACCGGCTCTGTTTCCTTTGTGTCACCTAAAGATTATTTTGTGAGTGTACATATTAATGTTTTTAATCTTTTAATGTGAATTTGTAGTATAATTCCAAGTGTTATTTATTGCACTTAAATTTAATTCCTCGAGATCTTTTCATGCCGACATGCCTTGTATGCAGAGCACGTCGGACCTGTACTCTCATGCCTTCACCTTGGTTCATGTATACTTTCTTCCCACATTGGTTCCCCTAGACGTTTTTGCCTCTACTATTTAATATATTTCCTCCCAACAAAGTATGAAAGATACTATAATTAAGAAATCTGTGCTTAAGAATTCTATCCAGTTGTCAAAATAACTTCAAATAATCTTCTATTATGGCACCTGCCAAATAGAGACATTTGATAAAGACTGTGGATGTGTTTGTTTGCTTTCTAATTTGTTTGTTTTATTCCACTACAAAAATTTTTTTGGCTCTAAAGGTTAACACAGTCAGTTTAGTAAATATCACTGCACTTAATGCTCTCAATTGACCCAGTTTTAGCCTTTCTCTGGTTGTCTGATAGCTAACATCCTTCCTAATTTTTATTCAGTAGGACAAAGTGACCTACCCTGAACAGAGGAAACATCTTTCACCAGAGTGAATGATCAGATGGATGCCAGTAAATGAACAGAGTGGGAATCTCTGTTCCTTAGTGAAGCATTTTGACACAGCTCTACCTCCACATTAAAGGTGCAGCCCATCCATAGTCGCCACCCAGCCCCGCACTGGTGAGGCTTCAAAAGATGATTCCTGGACTCCCTCAACCTCCCTGCTTCCCCCTCTTCCAGCTTTCCTTGTCTTTGACACTGCTGTGTGAGGACTTTGATTGAAGTGGTTTCCTCCTGCTCTCTCCTGATGGATGTGATGGTCAGAAAGCACATGAGGGGACAGAAAGGGACAACTGCATTGTTTCATCCAATGGCATTGCCCTCTGGCATTTGAGAGTTCACTCCTATCAAAGCAGCAAGGCTTCAAAGAATAAGTGGTGTTTCCCATTTTGTTTTTGATAGGAGCAAACTCTCAAATGCCAGAGGGCAATGCCACTGGGAAAAGGTACTGAGGGAAAGAAGAATGAACACTAAATTCATTTAGTCAACTTAAATGTTGAGGAAATTAAGCTGTAATGCAACTTGCTTATTTTTAATGGAGATACCAGAAGTTAAGCATAAAGGCCAGAAGAGTATTGCTTCATGCCGAATAGACCTGTAGATGACAAAGGAATAAATTCAAACAATGAAGATGCAGACTCTTTACCTCCCCCCATTTTCCTGTCCCTCCTTCTCAGCCAACAATTTTATTTTGTTTATTTTGAAATCTTCAGCTCAAAGAGACCATCAGGCAGAGGAATGAACATTTGCAGATGCCACTGGCAGAATCTAAAGGCTGTGGAAAAGCATTTGTGAGGGATGCATTGTAAGGTGTTCACAGAAATGCGGCAGGAGCTGGTGAGAGGCACAGGGGGTGATCAAGGAGTAGATCCTGGCTTGCATTCCTGGTATAAGACATGGGACAGTTAGTAAATATCTGCGAGGCTCAATTTTCTTACCTACAAACTGCAGGAAAATCACCTACCCTGTAGAGTTTTTGTGAAGACTGAATGGGTAAGATGTTTTCAAAGGATGCACAAGTAATATTTAGAAATTACAGCAATTATCAAAACAGCTGAAACTATGTCAACAGGAAGCACAGTAACCTGCCATGTTGTGTAACGCTCACAGAGTGACCTGTGTGATTTTAATGGTGTTCTTCATTCTACAAAGAATTACCTCGCTGAGGGGAGAAGCATTTGCTGTTCCCTGCAAGGGGAGCTCATCTGTTTCCCTGCAATGAATGATGGTCATGGAGACATTGGGAGCTCATACTTTTAGGTAATTTTGATTAATTATTCCACAAAGAGGATTTTTATTGCTGAATTTCGCCTCTTAGCCTTCTTCTCCACTCTTTTTGCCTATGGTGTTCATTGTAGGAATTTAATTATAGTCACTTTATAATTATTGAATTCCATCATTAGTTGTTATATCAAACCATGAAAATTATTCCATCTAAAACTCAGCAAGCTTCACAGGTAACCTGTGGTGCCTAATCCTTCTTCATGGGCTCTTTTGCTTACGTTCCACAGACAAGGCTTTGAATGCATGGTCTGAAATCCTGTCCTGGGACTAATCCTAAGCACCTCATAGTGTCTTACAAAGTCTCTTTCTCACAAAGCTTTGTATGCACAAAGAAAGGAGCACAAAATAATTGTTTGCATCACAGTCAGAAAAGAAGTGACTGTCCCAGACACAGGATGCTGTCTGCGGGCCTCCTCAGGATGAGTTCTTACTCTCTGATAACAGATTCCAGGTTAATTTTTCTTTTCTGTTAACTTTGTGGCCTGAAAATTCTCAGATTTGTGTATCTTACATAAGAATATGTCTCTTTTTGGTTTTATTTTTTCAAGCCAACTTGTTTTAATTTTACCCAAATGATGTAATTTAATTAATGTTGTTATTATTATTCCCTGGGTTTGTCATCTGTAAAATAATCTTAAAATACAGTGGAATATCAGAAATTTACACTCCTCTTGTCTTCTCTGGCATATACACATTCAATTATATATATTCTACATACACACACACATACACACAAATGCACACATACAAATACAAACACATACTCAAGTACAATTATATGATAATTACTTATAGGCTAAAGTAACACCATCAATTATTTTACAGTAATAAGAACATTATCAGTTTTGTTAAAATGTGTGTGTGTGTGTGTGTGTGTGTGTGTATGAGGCTATGCAACACAATGTCCATTCCTCTGAAGTCATTTGTCACACAACACAAGAGTAACTTACACACCAGATCAATCTCAAAAGAAGAACATGATTGTATAAGGTTTGCACTTATTAAATGAAACAATTATATGTAATGAGCCCATGTAGAAAATAAATTAACCAATAACATTGGTCAGGGTTGACAGGACAGGATGGGGATCTATGTGACTAAAAGGTAAGTAAAAGAATTTCAATTACATGAAAAAAATTCAGCCATGCACTAATGAAAGTTACGGTGAGTGGTCATTGTTCTAGAATGCAGGGCTAAGTAGGCTTCACCGGGCATGTTTAAAGAAAAATTTGAGGTTGTTCAAGACAATGTCGGGCTCCTGGGAGAATGTAATAACAGGAAAGAGAAAGCAGATGGGAGTCGTTTGTCATACCTGTATGGAAGATACCCACTCCTGTGCAATCTGGAGTGGTGCGGCCTAGAGTACTAAAATGTGGCTTCCTTCAACAAGTGGACAAACACCATATGGCTCCATACATGGTTTTCCACTGAGAAGTGTGTATTTGAATTACAAAAGAAATGAAGGAGGCAGATATGAGCCAAAGTCCCTATGGTTAATCTCTCTTACCTTACAGTGTGTGTTACTCTCTTTGATCTTAAAATTGGTTGATTCCTCTTGAGCTGCTAAAGACAGGGCTAATAGTCTTATTACAAAAAGTTAAACACAGGATATCAATTTTCTCACAGGTACTTTTTAATAAAACAAAAGTTAATCCCTCTTCTCTCTGAAGGTGCATTTGAGTGCTTTAATTTACTCAAATATAGCCTTCCCGACCTACCACCTTGCTTCTGCGAGTGAAGCAGTTGTATACACCTTGAGCTGTTCCTTCTGTAGTTGCTGGTTGGTACAGGGTCACAACATGTGTTTGCTCCCTCTCTACTACAACAGATTTGACTTTTCAAAATGAGACTATTGCTGCTTAAATTTCCATCAGGAGCTGGTAAAATTACTTGGAAATTGAGAGCACTGACTGCTCTGGCAAGGACCCAGATATGGGTCTGTGGACACACATAGTGACTCAAAGACTGTAACACATGTAACTGTAGTAATTCATTCTAGTAACATCTTCAGATCTGCACAGGCACCAGGCACACAAGTGGTATGTAAACATACATGGTAGGGCAGACAAAATACTCACACATATAAAATAAACAAATCTAAAAGAAGAATCCATGAACACTTTGAATAGAACACCAGAATAAAGATGGTGTTTGAGTTTAAAAGAAACATGATCATCTGATTCTATAATAGTTACCTCCCTATAGGTATACCTAACAGAATAAAGCTGAAAATTCTTCTGATATCTTTCCACATGGCCGTGAGTCATGGAATAAATTATTCATCTGGTAGGCCATCACCATCCTCAATCATCCAAGACAGTAAGATATGGTTTGAGAGTCCTTCCTTTCCTGGGAGAAACAATACACACACATATATGTATTCAACCTAAATAAAGAACACACAACAAATTAAAATAATGATTGCTGCAAATTCCAATTTGACAAAACAAAAAATTGCACTTAGGTTATTGTATAAACTGAAGAAATGATCTCTCCCTATTATTCTTAAGGAGAAGGGGGTTATTGGAGATATGAGAGACAGAGAACCACTTGGACTTGAGCTTTGTACAAGTTGATAGAATGGATTAATTAGCATTCTCATCCATGGTGATCACCACTTAAGCCAGCACCATTTGTGGAAAATGTTTTTGTTTTTGCTTTTTTGCACTATGTTTTAACTTCTTTGTCAAAGATCAAGTGACTGTAGGGGTGTAGATGCATTTCTGGGTTTTCAATTCTAATCTATTGGTCTATATGCCTGTCTGTGTACCACTACTATGTGGGTTTTTTAATCACTACTGTTCTGTAGTAGAACTTGAGATCAGGGATGGTGATTCTTCTCAGAAGTTCTCTTATTGTTGAGAATAGTTTTCTCTATCCTGGGTTTTTTGCTTGTCCCAAATGAATTTGAAATTGGTTTTTCTATCTCTGTGAAGAATTGATTGGAATTTTAATGTGGATTGCATTGTATCTGTAGATTGCTTTGGACAAGATGGCCATTTTTACTATATTAATCCTGCCAATCCATGAGCATCTGATATCTTTCCATCTTCTGAGGTCTTCTTCAATCTCTTTCTACAGAGTTTGAAGTTCTTGTCATACAAGTCTTTCACTTGATTAGTTAGAGTCACACCAAGATATTTTACATTATTTGTGCCTATCGTGAAGGGTGTCATTTTCCTAATTCCTTTTTCAGCCTTTATGCTTTGAGTAGAGGAAGGCTACTGATTTGTTTGAGTTCATTTTAAACCCAGCCACTTTGCTGAAGTTGTTTATCAGCTGAAGGAATTCTCTGGTGGAATTTTGCAGTCACTTAAGTATACTATTAGAGTATCTGTGAATAGTAATATTTTGACTTCTTGCTTTCCAGTTTATATCTTTTTGACCTGGTTTTGTTGTCTGATTGCTCTGGGCCATGAACTGCTATTCTTTCCAAGACTTTTAACAAAAAGTGGTGTTGAATTTCGTCAAATGCTTTTTCAGCATTTAATGAGATGATCATGTGTGTTTTTTCTCTGAGGTTTTTATATAGTGGATTACATTGATGGATATTCATACATTGAACCATCCCTGAATCCCCAGGATCAAGGGCCTCCACATAAAACTAGATACACTGAATCTAATAGAAGATAAAGTGGGGAAAAGCCTGGAACATATGTGCTCAAGGGGAAAATTTTCTGAACAGAACACCAATGGCTTATGCCCTAAGGTCAATAATAGATAAATGGGAAATCATAAAATTGAAAAACTCTGTAAGGCAAAGGATATTTTCAATAGGATAAAATGGCAACCAATGGATTGGAAAAAGATCTTTACCAGTCCCACCTCTGATAGAGGGCTAATACCCAATATATAAAAAGAACTCAAGAAGTTTGTCTCCAGAGAATCAAATAACCCTATTAAAAATGGGACACAGAGCTAAACAGAGAATTCTCAACTGAGGACTCTCAAATGGCTGGGAAGTTCCTAAAGAAATGTTCCACATCCTTAATTGTCAGGGTAATGCAAATCAAAACAACCCCGAGATTCCATCTCACACAGTCAGAATGACTAAGATCAAAAAGTCAGGCAACAGCAGATGTTGAGATATTGAGAAAGAAGAACACTCTTTCATTGCTGGTGGGATTGCATGCTGTTACAACCACTCTGGAAATCAGTCTGGCAGTTCCTCAGAACACTGGACTTAGTACTCTCTGAGGACCTGGCTATACCACTACTGGGCATGCTCCAACTTATAACAAGGGCATACGCTCCACTATATTCCTAGTATCCCTCTTTATAATACCCAGAAGCTGGTAGCAACTCAGACATCCCTCAACAGAGGAATGGATACAGAAAATGTGTTGCATTTATACAATGGAGTATGACTCAGCCATTAAAAACAATGACTTCATGAAAGTCTTAGTCAGATGTATGGAATTAGAAAATATCATCCTGAGTGGAGTAACCAGGCAAAAAAGGCATACATGGTATGTATTCATTGATAAGTGGTTATTAATCAAAAGCTTAGAATAGCCAAGATACAATACACAGACCATATGAAGCTCAAGAAGAGGGAAGACCAAAATGTGGATGCCTCAGTCCTACTTAGAAAGAAGAACAAAATAATCATGGGCGGTAGAGGGGGGGAGTGACTTGAGAGAAAGAAAGGCGGCAGAGAAGAAAAGAGGGTGTCAGGATCAGGTGTTAGAGAAGATGGGGGTACAGAGGGTCAGGAAATTGAAGAGTTGTGTAGCAATGGGGGAATGGCAAATCGGGGATAGCCAACAAAAAGTTCCATACCCCAATAAAGCAAGAGGCTCCCAGTGCCCAGTGGGGATAACATTAGCCGAAACACCCAACAAAGGGGAGAGAAAATCTGTAGAGACCATATCCAGAGGTTAGGCACAGGTCCTGGCTGAGAGATGTGCCCACCCACACCTCTCAACATTTTAATCCTGAATTGCTCCTGTCTACAGGAAATACAGGGGCAAAGAGTGGAGCAGAGACTGAAGGAAAGGCCATCCAGAGACTGTCCCACCTAGGGATCCATCCCATATTCAAACACCAAACCCAGACACTATTACTGATGCCAAGAAGTTCTTGCTTACAGGAGCCTGATATGGATGTCTCCTGAGAGGCTTGGCCACAGCCTTACTGATACAAATGTGGATGATTGCAGCCAACAATCAGACTGAGCACAGGGACCCCAATGGAGGAGTTAGTGGAAAAACTGAAGGAGCTTAAGGGGTTTACAACCCCATAGGAAGAACAACATCAACCACTCAGACACCCCAAAGCTCCCAGAGACTAAACCACCAACCAAAGAATACACATGGAGTGACTCAAGGATCCAGCTGCATATGTAGCAGAGGATGGCCTTATCTAGCAACAAGGGGAGGAGAGGCCCTTGGTCCTGTGAAGGTTTGATGCCCCTGCATAGGGAAATGCTAAGAGAGTGAAACTGGAATGGGTGGGTGTGTGAGCGCCTTCATAGAAGCAGCGTGAAGGGGATAGGATAGGGCTTTTTCAAAAGAGAAAAGGGAAGGGGAGTAACATTTGAAATACAAACAAGCAAAATAACAAAAAAATGAGAGAGAGAGAGACAGAGACAGTGACAAGAGACAGAGAGGGTCAGAGAGAGATAGAGATAGAGAGATAAAGAACAGCCAGAGGCATCTGGAATAATGAAGAACAGATAAGGAGAGAAAGAAGTAGACTGAACATGGCCAGCGGCCTGGACCTGGCCAGGACCAGCTGCAAGTCAGAAAAGGGTAGCAAGAGAAAACAGTGAGAAAAGCAGAATGAGAAAGAGAGGAGGGGAAGGGAAGAAAGGAGGGAGGAAGAGAGATAGAGAGTCAGAGAGACAGAGAGGGGGGAAGGAGAGGGATAGAGAGAGGGAGAGAGAGGAGGGAGAGGGAGAGAGAGTGCATCTGGATTATAAGGAGAGTAATTGGGGGAAGGAAGCCAGTAAACTGGAGGGAATTTCAGGTTGGGAAGAAGGGGAGAAAGCCTGGGATGACTGCCTGGACTGATCCCATTGTGTTCTTCACTATGCAGATCGGTAAATGACTCCTTTTAGTAGAGGGGATTAAATTTAACAAGTTCCTGGGGGAATCTGGCTTTTAAATAATAGCCATTAATCCTCCTATAGTCCAATTTGGGCTCATTTCTGGATATTTGGCCCGCCCTTTGATGTTTGAGAAAGTGGTGGTCCCTTTAGACCTGACAGGTTTTTAATAGCACCATGTCTGAGAGGTTAATTACAGGAGCAGGTATGTCACGAACGCATCACTGAAAAGCCTACCCCCATGGCTTTCATGGCTGCCAACTCATGAAAACTCTGTCTCCAGAATCTCTGCACAGCTCGCAAACATCCCAGGGCCAAGCTCAGGGTAATCTTCCCTACCCAGTGCAGTTGGTCAGTGTCTCCTCCCCAGAAGTTGCTTAGTTTCTCTAAAAAGCTGAAGAGGACCCTTCAAGACTTTTGCAAGTATCTGCTTTCCCAGGTGACCTTTATTCACTGCCCAAGGTTTGAGTGTCCTTCTCCCTCCTGGAGGAAAGATTTTCTTGGAAAGAAACAGCTTCATAACAACAGCCCAGGCGTGGTTTCCAGAACCTGAGCAATTATGTAGAAAGGTTCTCTAGATCTGGGACACAGCGCCCTCTCAGGAAGACCTGGGCAAACTCTAAGTGGAGTATGGAGGACCTCAGTGGACAGACTCTGAATCTTAGCTCAAATGGGCCAGACTTTTGTACTACTTTTACTGAGGTTTTGTACTTGCTAAGATACACCCATTTAAACTGGTAAAATATTACTCTCTGCATGAAGTGCCAAGTTGTTTTGTGAGATTATTAACAATAGAAACTGTTCTCTACATTGAAATGTTTTTAAACTTTGAGAGATTTATAGGACCGAAGTCATAAGTGACTCTCAGATGCTTTCTTTGGGCATGCAATTTTAATGTGTGCCTCATTCAGTTTAGAAATTTTAAAACATATTTTCATTTCAAGGTTAAAACTCAAACATACAAAGTGCTTAGAACAAAATGAAAAACAGTCACAGTAATAATTCCTAAGCTCCAAACCTATTCTCAGAGAGAAAGCCCTTTGTATCTATTCAGATGCATATTTATCTTGATGTTTCTAAATAATACACTTATACTACCTTCTAATGTTTCAGCCCGTCAAGTTTTTATATTAACATTAACATATATATATAACTATTAACATTGTCTGCAGAATTAGACTCAAGAAAGCATCACCTGTTCTTTCTATATTTCACATGGTTTTTGCCAATATATAATTACTGTTTGGGGTGTGTGTGTGAGTGTGTGTGTGTGTGTGTGTGTGTGTGTGTGTGTGTGTGTTTGGGTTTTTATCTATTGCTCATTAAACAGATACCTAGATGTTTATGTATTTCACGTTTTCTAATGGACTAATAATTGTAACAATCCTGGGATTATATTGCATTATTTTCCCTAGGAGGCATGAACAAACATCGGGGTAAACCCAGATAGGTCACCAATAACACACTAAAGAAACTGTTCCCCCCAAGTTTCATTTCGTGGAGCAATATGATTATTGAAGCTGCTTATGATGACCTGTATGGCTCAAAAGCAGCTGCTTACATATAGTGTCATTGGTGCTAACTGTTCAACTTGCAGGGGCTCCCCTGAAGAATCTCCTCTCCTTTACCCGATGATTATTCTTCTTATAGCTATAAAAACAAACATTAGGAGTCACTTTAGCCTGTGCTGTCTGAGATGCACTTGCATTGTATTTCTATGAACATTATCATGAGGTCGTTGGAAGGTTGGTTCTTCTGCTTTATCTTGTTCCCTCTTGACCAAGCTAAATATTTCAGAGATATAATTAAAGCATTTAAAATTATTTCTCTTTAATTTCACAGTAACTTTCCCATCTAGAAATTGTATTGTCCACTAGATGACTTGACTATCGGTCCTCCTTCAAACTAATTAATCCTCAAAACTGTCTCTTATTTTTACTGAATTGTCCTTCCTTTAACACAGGCATTCATCCTCAGGAACAATTAACTGTGAAGGGAATTTTCAGGGAAACAACAAACAATGAGGCCATGGTAAGGTTCAAAATATCTTTCTGCTAGGTTTGCACATAGCCCAGATTTTGGCTGAATGCTTATTATATTTTAATTATTTTATTTGTAATATTATCAGAAATATTAACTTCCTCTTTTTTACCCCCTTGAGATACTATTGAGAATGCTGATAACATCTCTATGATTTTTAACCATTCTAAAATGAGTAGTCATTGCTCTAACCCTAGTATTATGAAATGCTCCAAACTCTTCTCCTATTTTTGGAACTGTGTTCACGCATCGTGTTGATAAGTTAACAACTATGTGTTTTAATATAGAGTTAGTTTGGCAAAATTCCTGATTACCATTGAACTCATGGAGAATAAATGTCTATAAATTCACACTGGCCCTTGCTTTTTTATGATCCTCCATACATTGGTTGACATCATTTCTGAACGCATTTATTGCACTCCTCTTTACCACATACGGTGCTCCACTCAGAAAAAAAAATGCTTTTATTCTCCAAATCCTTTTTAATTTTGTCCATACTCATTCAAATCCTGTTAAGTCACGGCATCTGAGCTCATAGCACTCACAGCAGCTCCTTGGCAGACTTCCCAGGTCTGTACCTCACAGAGCCTTGTTGACAGTCCTATTAACTTCAGCAGCAAAGACACAAGCATCAAGAACTACATTTTTTTCCAGCTTTTCTTTATTTGCTCTGGTTAAGTCCCACCTTCCTTTGGTCTTTCTCTGTCTCTGCCTCTGGCTTTCTCTCCTTATCCACTCCCCTCTCGCCCACCTCTTCCTGTTTCTCACAGCATTCTCCAAGGACTTGAAGTATCATGAAACTGATAATGCTAACAGTCTTTAACTTTATTGAGCATTCAGTATTTTTCAAACCCTTAACCTGAAAACTTTCTGTGATGTCATGTTTCCAGTGTAAGCATATATGAGTTTTCTTGAAGGACTAGTCAAAAACTTCTATAAGCTACAAAAAAATTAAATTTAGAAAATCAAACTTTGTTTTCTCATGATGATTAAAACAAATATACGGGAGGAGCTGAGGTAAATCTGGCTCTCATTGAATTGCAAACTTGGCGATTGTATGTCTAGCCCAATGAGTTTGCTTTAAATTACACCTGAACAGACAGAAAACAATCACTTCCATTGAATGTTTTAAGTCAGATAGGATCGTATGCTTTGCTCTTCTACATTGTTGGTGCATTTTAATTTAAATGTATTCTTACTCAAACCTAAGAAATTTCCTCTACTCACTAAGTCATATTCATTTCTAAAATTAATGTCATGCTTTAAAACTTCATTCAAGTGTTCTTGCATGAAGTCTTTATTCTACGCATGTTGTCTTTAATGTATGTTGGTGATTATAATTTTATTTTAATGATGAAGTACATGATGTGTGTGCAAAGAGCCCAGGTCCTGTCTCCAGGCACATTGTTAGAATAATCTGTGAAAAATGGGGTTTACAAATTGCGAAATCCTTCATAAAGCCACAGATGAAGTCCTAGAACAAATAAATTCATAAATGTAAATTTATACCAAGATAAATCTAATAAAATCCAGGAGAATCCTATAAGAAATAGAAAACAGGAACAATTCTAAACTACCAACAACATACAATATGCTGTTGGATATATGATATGCTACCTATTGTCTTCATATTTCTATTCATATACATATAATCTATAGCATATATCACATATAATTTTTTATCTTTCAATCACTTATCTATGTATTATGCATTACAGATTGATATTATATATGTATCCTCTATCATCTATCTATCATTTGTTTACAATCAATCTCTATTACTCATCTGGTGAGAAGTCAGTAGATGTATGAAAAACAGATGGGTAAATTATACATAAAGAATGGATAGAGGATAACTAAGTAGAAAAATGGCATACAGAAAAGTAATATTCAAGTCACACACATCATACATACATACATATATATATATATATATATATATATATATATATATATATATTCTGAGCATGGATGCCTTTGAAGTGAAGTTCTGCAATTACCTTGTTACAACCCTAACATCTTTTTAATCAGACTTAATCAGCCCATATTAGGTCCTTTGATAATAAAAGAACAGGTGAATGGATAGGGTGAATAGCAATCATTACTTCAGACATGAAGATGGCTAGTTTCAGAACCCCCAACTGTTTCACTCAGTTCAATATTTTAGAACAGAACAAAAGAAGAAATTAAATAAAGCTAACATGAAACCTAGAGCAAAGGTCATAGAAGTTTCTGGAACAAAAGAGAATGCTATAGCATCTACAGGAGAAAGGGGCTCTCCTGCCATCAGGAAGGATCTGAGTCTGAGGAACAGACCTTATCTCCAGTCTTTTTTTCCCTCCACTTTGTCATTCTTTCATGGATGATCAGGAGGTGAAAGATATTCATAACATATAGGATATTTCACTAAGATAAATGTCATTGCTTTGGAGTCTGTTCGAAGATGTTGTTATTGTTGTTGTTGTTTTTATTTTAATTTAATCCAGTAGGTTACAGTTTTTCAGTTGTCTTTTCATGGTTTAAAGGATGTTACTATGATTTTAATTGATTCAAAATTTTTATGAAAGAACATTTGATACTTACCAATGACTTTTCTTGGATCACCAAACCTACTTTGAAATATGAGTTCCCATAATCTTAATTCTGTTTTTATTATAAAAATCAAATCAAACATTCATCAGAATATAGACAGCACAATATTCCTCTTTGTTCTGTTGTAAACTGACCACAGTGATCTTATCCATTCTGTTCTTGAGGTTGCTGACAACATATGGCACTATCAGTCATGGCTCCAAAAGTAAATATTTCTGTTACATAACTATAAAGTTGCTGTATGAGAATTATATTTGAATCTATAATTATGTTCTAAATTTAAAGCAAGCTTAAATATATGTTAAACAAAGGAACAGCGAATAGGAAACATGTTATCTGTTTGCTGCTTCATGAACCTTGCACTGGGCATTATCCAGCATGCTGATGTATGTGTGTGTGTGTGTGTGTGTGTGTGTGTGTGTGTGTGTGTGTGTGTGTGTGTGTGTATGTGTGTGTGCATGTGTGCATGTGTGCATGTGCATGTGTGCATGTGCATGTGTGCATGTGTGTATTTCTTTTGTTATATCCTGAACACCTCTGACTCTTTCAGAGTCAAACATGAGGATATATGGAATTAGGGTGTTTGAGAATAAGTAGGCCACAAGAAGAGAGTCTCAATAAATGAGATTGGTGCTTTTATTTATTGGTTACTTTATTTATTTATATTTCAAATGTTATCCCCCTTCCCAGTTTACCCTTCACAAGTCCACTAGCCACCACTTCCCTCCTCTTGCGTCTATCAGGGTGCTCCCCCACCCACCCACCTACTCATGCCTCATTGGCCTAGAGTTCCCGTATCCTGGGTCATCAAGATTGGTACCTTTTATGGCAAAGATTCACTACACCTACTTGATCCTGTAGCTGTCAGTTGTGGTTTTCTCAACAGACAGTATTCTGACCACAGTGAGAAGGTGGCTAGCCCTGTATGAAGTGGAATGCGGTGTCTCACCAGAAAGACAAACTGATAGTGCTTCATGTTAATCTTTTCCAACTTTCTGATGTACAAAACTTAAATGCGTTTTCAGTACATGGCATCCCATTTAGAGTGTTTTCTTATGGCAGCCAAGACAGATTAACTAACACACACACACACAGTTAAGAGTAACCATTGCATTTTCCCTACATAAAATAATTTTCCCAGGTTCTCCTCAGAATCAAGAATCATTGATAAAGGCTATTGTTGTATGTAGAGGTATGTCCCAGACCTCTGATACATGAGGGATCTGTGGATCACAGACTGACCATGCTATTTTCAGGGATAGAATGTTTAGAAACTGTATTTTGAATGGACTAAATGAAACTCATCAACATTATTTTCTCTCTCTTTCTGCCTCACTCTACATACATTTAATCCTCAGGTAGAGAAGGAGGGGCATGAGAGTTATTCAGCAATGCTAGACCCATTACTGTGCAACTAGTACTGTTAGACAAAAGCAGAGAGAGAAGAGCCTGAGTCAGAGTCAGCTGTCTAACCTTGGAGGGCCTCCTCTACTTCTGAGTATTGGATCTTTAGAAAAATAATCAAGATGTCAACGACACATTAAAGTTGAAATACTTTACTTCCTAAACTAAAAGAACACATGTCAGTAAATATAAAAATGTGTATGTATATTCTGTACTGATAATAGAATTCACTGTATGTCCTCTGAAGAAACTGGACACAAAGTGCAATGGAAACCTCAAACTTTGCTTGTATTGTGGCTTTTTTTGTCTTCCTTCACAGAAAAGATAGAAAATAGTAACGGATAACATTTAGTTCACTAAAGTCGGTGTTATCATTGAGCAATGTAATATAATGTGTTGTTATACTTGCCCAAAATAAAAACCACAAATTACTTTGTTTATTTTTGTTTTTGTTTTTTGTTTGTTTTTTGCTTAACATCACACATTTCTTGTGTCTATAGATTCTGCATCAGGAATGTGCTTTGCTGCTCACTGAGTTTTGCTGTCTCCTCTTCACGGTGTCTCTGTCCCAGAGATGGAAGCTACTTGGAGACAGGATTATTTAAGGGTTAACTCATTTACGTATGTGGTACTTGGATGAAATGAGTCAATGTCTGTTAATGCCAGGCATGAATTTTCATTGAATCCCTTTTCGAATGTGTATATTTGGTAGCTGAATGCTTTACAGGTCTTTCACCACTATAAATTTTCAAAGGCAAGGCTTTCTTTCATGCAATTCTCTGTTCATTCCTCCAGATTTGAGCACTGTATATTAAATAAACAAATTACTTACCTTTGCATTATCATAAATACTTGTAAAGCAGATGTGGAAAGTCTGTTCTAGGATCACCAATTTATAAACTGGGCAAAAGTGAGGCACCCAGCTTTTACTGATGAGCAGCAATCCTGAAAATATAATCACATGTTGATCTCTTCTCTCTCTCTCTCTCTCTCTCTCTCTCTCTCTCTCTCTCTCTCTCTCTCTCTCCACACACACACACACACACACACACACACACACACACACACACACACACACGTGTGCATGTGCTTTTTGCCAAATTTGTCCAGATTCTGGGGCAAGTATTGGAATGACAAATACTAATAAGTTATTCTCTTTCCATGAGGAACTTAGTCCTATGTAAGAAATGAGGCCTTGCAGTAAGCACAGTGAGCAATCTGAAGCAAAGTATTGATTCTAATACAATCTATGGGTCTTGACTGAGTCCATTTTCTCTGTCACTTTAAGAATTAAAAGGCAGAAAAGGTTGAAATAACCGGTAGCAGCAAAGAAACCGCAGGCACCCCAGAGGGAGGCGGCAGTTGAGGAAAGGGGTTTATTGGGGTGAGGAAGCACATGCAGCAGACACACAGAGCAAAAGCTATATGCAAAGCAGATGGAGGAGTTGGAAAGCAGAAAACCCCAGTCTGTTCTTGAGGGGTAGGGGTTTAAAGCCTCTGCAGAACTTTTCTTCCCTACGTTAAGGCTGTTCAGTTTGAAGACAGAAAGAGTGAATAGTTGGCCCCTAACTGTAGCATGTGCCATGTGCTGAACCAGTGTATAACTTTGAGTGAGAAAACTTAAAGAAATGTTCAAGGTCCTTAGTGATCAGGGAGATGCAAATTAAAATGACCCCGAGATTCCACCTCACTCCAATCAGAATGGCTAAGATCAAAAACTCAGGTGACAGTACATGTTGGCGAAGATGTGGAGAAAGAGGAACACTCCTCCATTGCTGGTGGGATTGCAAACTGGTACAACAGTTCTGGAAATCAATCTGGAGAATCATCAGAAAACTGGAAATAGATCTACCTGAAGACCCAGCTATACCACTTTTGGGCATATAACCAAAAGTTGTCCCACCATGCCAGGGGAGCACATATTCCACTATGTTCATAGCAGCCTTATTTATGATAGTCAGAAGCTGCCAACAACCCAGATATCCCACAGTGGAAGAATGGATACAGAAAATGTGGTTCACTTACACACTGGAATACTATTCAGCTATTAAGAAAGAGGACATTATGAAGGCAAATGGATGGAACTAGAAAATGTCATCCTGGGTGAGGTAAGTCAGACCCAAAAGGACATGCAGGGTATGTACTCACTAATAAGTAGATATTAACTCCCCCAGAAAGTACAGAATACCCAAGATACAGTCCAAAGAACTCAATAAAGGCCTATTACCTGAAGGGCCCAAGTAAGGATGCCTTGATCAGGGACCTGGAAGGGAAAGAGGACTGGGAATGAGGGTGGGGAGGGGAACATGGTCTGCTTCTATGACAGTGCTCCCACACCCACCCACCCAGTCCTGCCTCACTGCCCTGGCATTTACCACCCAAGCCTTCACAGGACCAAGGGCCTCCCCTCCCACTGGTGCAAGGTAAAGCCATCCTCTGCTACATATGCAGCTGGAACCATGTGTACTCTTTGGTGGGTGGTTGCTTCCCTGGGAGCTCTGGTTGGTCTGGTTGCTTGGTAGTGATGCTCTCCCTATGGGGTCGCAAACCTCTCTGGCTCCTTCAGTTCTTCCTCTAATTCCTCCATCGGGGTCCCCATTCTCCATCCAATGGTTGTTTGTGAGCATCCTCTGTTGCTTAGACTCTGACACAGCTCTATCAGGCTCCTGTCATCAAGCAATTCTTGGCATCAACAATCGTGTCTGGGTTTGGGGTCTGCATGTGGGATGGATCCCGAGGTGGGCACTCTCTGGGTGGCCTTTCCTTCAGTCTCTGCTCCACTCTTTGTCCATGTATTTCCTTTAGGCAGGAACAATCTTGGGTTAAAAATTTGGAGATAGGTGGGTGGCCCTATCCCTCAACCAGCGGCCATGCCTAACCTCTGGATATGACCTAAACAGGTTCTTCCTCACCTTCGTCATCCCCCTCAGCTAATGCCATTCCAAGTTAGCACTTTATGAGATACTGGAATATCATGTAATTTAGTCTAAAACTCAACAACCAACTGTAAGGAGACTAGGGGTTTCACACTAAGGACTGCATTAGTGATTTTTGTGTCTCAGTATTCAAACCCAGACGCTGTGAATTCTGACCAGGTTGCCTACAAGTACTTTCATATTCTTTATTCCACAGCATACTCTTAAACTGTAGCACTATAAACACATTATTGGAGTCCATCTCAGATCGGTTCACTGAGAACTGACGTTGCTAATGTAACAAATATTCCTTGCCTTTTATAGTACAGCTTTTGAATGAGAAAACTGGGTCTCTGGGGAAGAAGTTGGAGAATGTTTGAAATGTTCAGATTAATGGTTAAGGTCATAGGAGTTTATCTGAGAACAGTGTCCCGGACATGCTGCCTGATGATATGCCACTCTGATTTCAGCCCAGCTGGCCTGGGCTATGGACCAAGAATATGAATTCAACATGAGGTGAAGAACCACACAGTTTGCTTCTCCCCACAGGAGCCCTGTTGCCTCTCCTGATATCCCATTCCAATGCTCTGCCACAAAATCAAGGTTCTCTGTTACATTTTTCAAAGATCTGCCTGTTCACTGCAATAAACCGAATGATATCAAGGGCAACAACAGCATTTCTATGTATTACCTTTGTCCTTTTAATTGTGATGTTCAAAGGACTGGCCTTAAGACTGTCATTGGAATCAGCAGAAAACAACCATTTTCCATTCTGAGGCAGGCTCGGTGACTGATTGGGGTAGGTATAAAAATCGCTTCCTGCTTTATGATGTGTAGATTAATGAAAGTACTAAAGCATTCTAATGATAGATAAGGAAATTATTTCCACTGTAGCCGAAAGAAATAAAATGGACCCATCTTAAATTAAAAAGGTCTAAAACTTTGCAAGCTCATCAAAAGTGCACGGGCAACAAAGAAGTGCAGGTTTATTACCCATTTTGGGGCACCTTAATTTCTTAACATCTATCATTTTTCTGCTTCATTACTGTTGGTGTGTGTCTCAATATCTTCTGGGAAATCTGATTTTTTTTTTGGCAGGAGAGGGTACTGAATATAGGTCAGACTAATAGGGAATACTGGGGTTTCCCCTATTTTATTAGCACCCTGAACTGTTAATTTCATTCCATTGACACTGTTGCCTTTGTAACATCTGCGTCCTTGTTTTACCAGCATGATTTATCTCTGAAAGCTTGGATATGAACTTGACAGATCCAAGCAGCATAATACCTAAGAATGTCACATTTTTAATGCATGCTTCCTCAGACTAGTGAGTTTTGGTTGAATGTTATTCACGATATCAGGACAGACCTTCTCATAAGATAGTAGTATAAAGAGTGTGGGTCTGGAGTGTTGGCTCCATGGTTTTAAGTAATGGTGGCTTTTGCAGAGGACCTGATTTGGATTTCCCAGCACCCATATTGGGTGGCTTACGACCTCTGAAACTCCAGTTCCAAGAAATCCAGCACCCTCCTTTGTTCTCTGTAGCTACTGAATATATGTGATACACATGCTGGCATGCACACACACCTATGCACACACATGCACATGCAGGCATTCATCAAATCACATACACGTATGCATGCATGCACAAGCAAGCACACACACACACACACACACACACACACACACACAAACTTTTTAAAGTAGAATAAAAAGAGTATTATCAGACATGACATCTTCTCCTCTACCTTTCATTTGATTCCAGAATTCTGATCTGTAACTCAAACTAAGCTTTGCCCAGCTTTGTTCCAGTTCAGATTGAGACTATCAGAGCTGCCTGCCTTTTCCTTCACAAAGTGATGGAGTGAGAGATTTTGGAACTTACTTGGCATTTGTGAGCACACAGTTGGGATGTTCAGTGAAACATAGGCAACCTTGAATAATGGGCCAGGAACGTAGAAAGCATGTCCTCATATTTCCTAACTAAAATCACAAACTGAAACAATATTAAAAGCTTCTCACAATGTGCCATAGAATTATTCACTCCTTTTTAAAGTATTTGTCTTGTATTATCCAAATTAGCTTCAAAAGTTTTCCAGACAAGATGTTCATAGCCATCTTGCATTAATTGTTTCTCCCCCTGTATCTGTGTTACCTTACACTCTTCTCTCCTTACTTCTCTCCAAACTTCTCTCCTTACCCACTGTATGCTCCTTCTGCTTTGTTATATTGTCTTTATTATTGTCTGTCTTTAAAGACATTCCCACATTGCACAAGCCCCTTCCTGGCCTTAGCTCACATTTACTTTCACTGGGATACATAGCTAAGAGTTAGAGAGTAGGATCCCTGTATTAGAGAGAAAGTACACTACAGAAAAACTTAACACAGCCAGGCTCATCCCTGCAGTTTTCACCAAAGCATGGACCTTAAATCAGTTCAAACATTCATCACTGAATTACTTGATAATTAAAGTGTGGCCCATATGTACGATGGAATTAAATTCAGCCATAAATAAAAATGAGCATCAGAAGAAAATTTGTGGAAATGGAGAGGAAAACCAGCATTATATTAAGTGCACTGAACTGTAGACATTTGCTCTTAATGATGGTCCTGTTTTCCCTGCTAAGCAACACATTATTTTATTTTTAAATTGATTTTATTTCTGAAGCATCAGTTGTTGGTATTAAAATTCTGACTTGGATAAGATTAGATCTCAAAGTTGTTTTACTTTGCATTTCCATAATTGTTAAGAGGGATGTACAACTTTGAGCAATTTTTCTTTTCCTTTTTTTTCTTCTTTTGAGTGTTCTCTGGACATAAACACAGTCCATTTTTAAATGGGTTGAATGTTTTCTTGACTCTGTTTTTTAGAATTTTCCATTTATTTTAGGTATTTACATTTTAAATGATATCCCCTTTCCTGGTCTACCCTCTCCAAATCCCATATCCCATTCCCCATTCCCCATCCTTCTACTTTTATGAGAATGCTCATTCACCCACACACTCCCAACTCACTACCCTGGCATTCCCCTACATTGGGGCATCGAACCTTCAGAAGACCAATGGCCTCTCCTCCCATTGATGCCAGATAAGGGCATCCTCTGTTACTGGAGCCATGGGTCCCTCCTTGTGTACTCTTTGGTTTGTGGTTTAGTCCCTGGGAGGTCCAGGGGTCTGGTTGGTTGATATTGTTGATCTTTCTATGGGCCTGCAAACCCCTTCAATTCTTTCAACACTGTCCCTAACTCATCCATTGGGGTCCCTGTGCTCAGTCCAATGGTTGACTGCAGGCATCTGCATCTGTATTTGTTCATCTCTGGCAGGGCTTTCAGGAAACAGCTATATCAGGCTCCTGTCAGCAAGCACTTCTTGGCATTTCAATAGTGTTCAGGTTTGGTGTCTATATATGAGACAGATCCCCAGGTAGGGAAGTCTCTGGATGGCCTTTCCTTCAGTCTCTGCTACACACTTTGTCATCGTATTTCCTTTAGACAGGAGCAATTCAGTAGCCTTCCTCTACACAAAAGATAAACAGGCTGAGAAATCACAGTAGTCACGAGTAATAGAAAATATCTTGAGGTGATTCTAACAAAGCAAGGGAAAGATCTGTATAACAAAATCTTCAAATCTCTGAAGAAAGAAATTGAAAATCTCAGAAGATGGAAAGATCTCCCATGCTCATGGATTGATAGGATTAATATAGTAAAATGGCTATCTTGCCAAAAGCAATCTACAGATTAAATGCAGTCTTCATCAAAATTCCAACTCAATCTTCATATAGTTAGAAAGAGCAATTGTAATTGATTTGTAATAACAAAAAGCCCAGGATAGTGAAAACGATTCTCAAGAATAAAAGAACTTCAGGAGAAAACTCCTTCCCCAACTTCAAGCTGTATTACAGAGCAATGGTGATAAATACTATATGGTATTGGTACAGAGACAGGCAGGGAGATAAAAGGAATAGACTAGAAGACCCAGAAATAGACCCACACATCTATGGTCACTTGATCTTTTATATCGTCCATCTGGTGGAAAACAGACAGCATTTTCAACAAATCATGGTTGTTCAACTGGTGGTCTGCATGTAAAAGAATGCAAATTGGTCCATTCTTGTTGCCTCATACAAAGCTCAAGTCCAAATGGATCAAAGACCTCCATATAAAACCAGATACACTGAATCTATTAGAAGAGAAAGGAGGAAAGACTCTTGAATTCCTAGGCACAGAAGAAAATTTCCTGAACAGAACACCAATGGCTTGTGCTCTAAGATCAACAATTAATAAATTGGACCTCATAAAATTTCAAAACTTATGTAAGGCAAAGGGCAGTGTCAATAGGATAAAATTGCAACCAACAAATCAAGAAAAGATCTTTACCAATCCTACATCCAATAGAGGATTAATATCCAATATATACAAAGAAGTCAAGGAGTTAGTCTCCAGAGAACCAAATAACCCTATTAAACCTTGTGGTACCAAGCTAAAGAAAGAATTCTCAGCTGAGGAATATCAAATGGCTGAGAAGCACCTAAAAAAGTTCAACATTCTTAGTCACCAGGGAAATGCAAATTAAAATGTCCCTGACCTTCCACCTCACACCAGTCAGAAAGGCTAAGATCAAAAACTCAGGTGATAGCAGATGCTGGTGAGGATGTGGAGAAAGAGGAACACTCCTCCATTGCTGGTGGGATTGCAAGCTGGTACAACCTCTCTGGAAATCAGTCTGGCAGTTCCTCAGAAAATTAGACATAGTACTACCTGAAGACCCAGTCATACCACTCCTTCACATATACCCAAAAGATGCTCCAACATATAACAAGGACACAATCTTCACTATGTTCATAGCAGCCTTATTTATAATAACCAGAAACTGGAAAGAACTCAGATGTCCCTCAATAGAGGAACAGATACAGAACTCTTGGTACATTTACACAGTTTACACTCAGCTATTAAAAACAATGACTTCATCAAATTCACACACAAATGGATGGAGCTAGAAAATATTCTGAGTGAGGTAACCCAGTCACAAAAATACACACATGATATGCACTCGTAATATATAGATATTAGCCCAAAAGCTCAGAATACCGAAGATACAATTCAGCAACCACATGAAGCTCAAAAAGAAGAAAGACCAAAGTGTGGATCCTTCAGTCCTTCTTAAAAGGGAGAACAAAATCATCACAGGTGGTAGAAAGTGAGAGGGACTTGGGTGAAAGAGAGGAGGGGAAGAAGAAACAAGGGGCAGGATCAGGTATGGGAGGAGTCAGGGCTGATATACAGAGGGTCAGGAAATTGAGCAGGTGTGTGGTAATGGAGGATGGGAAACTAGGAGTTTCTGAAAGTTCCAGATTCCAGGAAAGCAAGAGGCTCCCAGGAGCCAACATGAATGGCATTATTGAAACACCCAACAAAAGGGAGTGAAAACCTCTAGAGACTATATCCAGAAGTTAAGCAAGGTCCCCTGGTTAGGGAATGGGGCCACCCACTCATCTCCACATTTTTAACCTCGATTTGCTCCTGATTTTTAGAACTTTTTAAGATATGGATACTAACCCTTTTTTTAGATACATACTTTGAAATTCTCTTCCCCTCACTGAGGAGTTTCTCTTAACACAAAGGACTGTCTCTTGCCTCTCTAAGTCTTTACTTTTATAATGTCTCACTTGTTAACATTGGGTTTAATTCCTGGAGAAAATGGTCCTACTTAGAAAGCCTTTTTCTGCACCTATGCTTTGTAAAGTAATGTCTATGTTTTCTTCTGGTAGTTCAAGCATATCAAGTTTCAAACTGAGGTGTTCAAATCATGTGTGATGGACTCTGAGAAGGGTTATAGACACAGCTGTAATCTACTCGTCTACAAATGTTCTTCCAGTTTTCCCAGAGTCAATTTTTAACAATGCTTCCATCTCACCAATGTATATTTCATCTTCTTTGTCAAGTGTTAGTTATGTGTACTCTAATTTATATCTTATATAGTATCAATTTCAGATTACTAATAATGTTAATATTAATAAAATATTGGGTCTTCAAAGGAATTATAACAATTCGCACTTTGAAAATGAACATCAGTTAAAAATAAAAGTTTCAAGACATTTGCTCTCCTAGAATAAAGTATACATTTACACTCTCATAAAAGTCCTACCTTCTTGCAATCAGATTTGGGTTACCTTCAATACCTAGAAAATTTTCTCCAAGTTCTCAGTGGTGTTTCTATGATTTTAGTCTAAAATTAAGCAACATAACCTATGAAGAAACTGAAGGAGGACTTGACTATTTCAGTTTTTCATACCTCAAATTCTGTAGTTATTTCTTCTAAGTCATAGATGTACCTCTGGCTTCCAGAACTCTGACTGAGGGAAGTACAACTCTCGGTAAGTTCTAATTCTGTTTCGATTCAAATCAAGTGAATGTGAACTGAATCTATGAGTATCATTGGATCATCTTAATGTCCACATATATTAATGATTTGCCATAGATAATTGCAGAAAGAAATTATTAATTCACAAAGTAGGCATTACATACATTAAATGAATCAATTTGAAGGTTTATATCCTGAAGAAGTAAAGTGAAGAATTTCATTCTGAATGGTAGAGAGTTTGGTTTTGTGTCCTTAACTAATGGAAAATTCATCTACAAAAGAGGCCCTAGTGCCCTGGTTTCGGTCCTCAGCTCCAAAAAAGAAAAAAAAAAGAGGCCCTAGAGATTTAGAGATTTTATTTATGAAGAAAAAGCAATGATCATCAAATTTTGCTTATGATAGGGAGATACTATATGGGATATTGAGACTAAGTGATTTCAACTCAGTTCTTCTTCATCCATCCACCATCTTTTCTACCATTGATGCAGAAAACAGTTACATACAAAATATATGCTATTCACATAGTCTCTGAACTGATGGTTTCTATCCCAGAATTCCTCTGCTCACTCTGATTCAGATCCTTATATAAATCTAATCACCCATTTAGACATGTAAGAAATCTGGACATAGATGAAACTTCTTATTCTAAGAATAATCTGCGAGCAACAGGATAGGAACATAGTGTGCAATAGTTCTTTGCTACATATTACACAAAATATTCTTATTTTACATACTTACATAGGGGATCAATTTGAATTAAATAGCAATTGAGATAAAATCAATAACTCCTCCTTTTTTTCTTCTTCTTTTTTTCGGAGCTGGGGACCGAACCCAGGGCCTTGTGCTTGCTAGGCAAGCGCTCTGCAACTGAGCCAAATCCCCAACCCCTCAATAACTCCTCCTTAATATAACTCTACTTCCTTACATTTTTCTCAGAAATATACTTTTCCAACAGCATGGGGCCACTTCACTTCAGAATAAAAAGAAAATAAAATTTCATACAACCAATATATTAAAGGCATGAGAAATTTGAGATAATTTGAATAATTAATGCTAACTTAAGAGATGGAGCTTTATAACTGAATCACCAGATACATCACCAGTTCATCAACATCTCCCCTCCTAATACTGGCAGCCAACATAGTGGAGACAACAAATGCCATGTAAGAGATACATGGACTTGTCATCTGCAGTGCATTAGAATAAGACGAAACAGGATGGTTAACTATTAACATGTAAGGAATAGTGATATTAAAGCTACATGTGGGCAATTTAATTATTAATGTTATCAAGCTGTCTGACAGCAGTAGAAGCTACAAAATATGAATAAGACATACTCAGAGTTAGCCACTGTCAACTTGGAAAGTACTTAAGGACTTGACTCTATGGTTGTGCTGAATACCAAGCTAGGACTTTAAAATACCTATTGCCAGTTCCACACCAAAGTTGGGAGACACAAAGTTTTAATACATTTGATATGTACAATATGTACGTTCAGTATACAAGTGGGGGTCACTGAGGCTCAGAAAGACACATCTGCAGTCATCAGTTTAAGTAAAGTGAGTGAGTCATACTCCACTAGATCCAAGCTTCTAGAAGAATAGGTCTTCTTCTATGTAGTGACTTTGGGATGTAGCCAATAGCTCCCTAAGTCAGATTCCTAATAAATTAGCATCTATTCTGCTAAATATTCAGCACACAGTCTCTCTCTCTCTCATTACACTATATTGGCAACTGTGAGTAGTTTTCAGCACAGTCCAAGTATATAAATAAAATTATTTATTGTAAGAAAATATAGTATACATATAAATTATCCTCTTTCAAATGTTTCAACATGTGTCTACTTACTGAAAGTAAACAAAGGTATTATACCCTAGAACAAATGTGAAGCCCTGTGATCCTTAGGTTGAATATAACGCTGAGATGGGGATGGATATCTGCTGCAAAACAGCAGGCTGAATGTGTCAACATGATATCTCAGAGAGATTTCTAATGCTAGTCAAGAGCTATTACTTGGGAAAGAGAGGCGCTCTACACTTTACCACCATATCATGCAGCTTGAACCTGTTCTGTGTTCCATATTCTCCATAGGAACCCATGTTTAGTTTTCAGTAACAATATTTCAATTAGCATTGTCCTACACAGAGAATGTTGACTCAAATTATTGCTTCACTTACAGCTTCAAGAGACGATGTTACCATAGGAAATTCCCCTCATTCTGATATATTGGTTCAAGATTTTAGAGATTAATGGTTAGTAACATGGATCTTGCTTACTGGACAGTTGTTCAGGAATGGGTGAAGCAACCACCTACATTAGGTGTTTCCTCTTCTCTGTTTAACAGACCCATGCAAGGACCTCTGACAGTCATTTCTAGCACCTGTAACCATTCAGATGGGAAAGAGCTAAAACCCTGGGGATTAACCCCTCACCCAAGGAAACAGAAGTTAGCAGTTAACTTCATTTTTGCCATTCCTTACTCACACAAGCCAATCCACATGGCTCACAAAACCCCTTAAGGGAACCAACTCTACATGTTTACATTAATTCCCAGAATGACCTATCTGCAGATAGACACACAAAATGTGGAAGTCAGAGGATTGTCTAACCTGCCATCAATGCCTTGACACTCCGCTTAAATCAGAATTCTGATAGCAAGAAAAAGAAGTAATCTAATCCAAACTACCTTAAAAATAACAACTTGACATATTACCTAAAGTAGCTGAAAATTTTAAGCAAATTGGGTCCAAGGGCTTGGGTCATTTCTTTGTCATTTGGCCCTATTTCTGCTGTTTCCGCTCTGCTTATTTTTCTGTGGTACCTCCACTTAGAAAGTTTCCTATGTGGGGTGGCCTCTTTAAAGGAAAATAGACTGAAACTGAGAACAGGATGTTTGCTTTCTCAGTAGTTCTTACAACAGTCTTTGAATTGGATCAGATTGTCACACTATCTTAAGTGTGGGTTGTGTTTATTCCAGGAAAAACATCAGAGGCTGCTGTGAGCTGAGATGTGTTCTCCTGTTTGGTAGCTCCTATTATACATTTCCTCTCAACTCAACAGCACAGTTTAAGTGTTGGAAAGGATGACTCACGTAGGAAAAGCAGGAAGTAGTTAACTGTGTGAAAGAGGACCAGTACTGGACAAGCAGAACAAAGATCTACTACAAAGATGGTTTCAGCTTCAATGCCTGATTCACGAACTTCTGTCGTCCTCACAGCGTAAAGCTCTGCACTGCAACTTTCTGATCTTGATAGACACATATTATTTTTGCAAATTCCCATTA
Organism: Rattus norvegicus; assembly: GCF_021556685.1. Taxonomy (NCBI): domain Eukaryota; kingdom Metazoa; phylum Chordata; class Mammalia; order Rodentia; family Muridae; genus Rattus; species Rattus norvegicus. Next base: position 263,309,241 of record NC_141534.1, on the reverse strand, counting down.
GAGATGCTGCAGTGTCTAGTAGCTTGTCTCCAGTACTTTATATGAGCCTTTTCCTCTGTTGGTAGGAACTTCATAGAGGGATAGTGACTGGTTTCATCAGCATCTTCTAATCCTACTTTGTGCGTGGTAGTACTTTGTGCATTTGGGAAGCAAGGACATCTACTAAAGTCATCAGAACTTCACTGATACATGCTATCAAGTGTCAGGGCACCTTAGTAATAAACAGAGAGGCCAGCTGAGATGTGTGGACTGCTCAATTCGTTAGAAAACTAACAGGATATATCTAGTAGCATAATGAAGGAGATAGAGGCCAGACAGAAAAGTCACATCTTTAAAAACATCAATGTCTCCTGGTTTTACATTGTCTGTATTTACTAGACAAGGTTGAGACTCAAAAAATGAATTATCATTTTAAGAATTCATGTCACAATTCTACTTTTTACCTCCCAATGAGGTGCCATCTCTATCCACTCCAGTAATAAGATATTCTGCCTAAATCAGGGATTTCTCCTCTTCTCACATGACAGGAACTAAAAAACATCGCCTTAACATTTCCTGTTAAGTTGTCATAGGTCATGCTGAGAACAGAGTCTCCAGAAAAGGGTTCATCAGATTATCTCTAGTGTTACTTTGTTCTGCTATTTCTGACAGTGGCTAGACTGTCCTATAAGCCTGTGTGTCAGGAGTGATGTAGACCTGTTTTCCTCTCTTTCAGTCAGTTATGGGGACAGAGTGTTCTGCTTTCGGGCGTGTAGTGTTTCCTCTCTACAGGTCTTCAGCTGTTCCTGTGGGCCTGTGTCTTGAGTTCACCAGGCAGCTTTCTTGCAGCAGACAAGTTGATCTTACCTGTGGTCCCGAGGCTCAAGTTTGCTCGCGGGGTGCTGCCCAAGGGCTCTCTGCGGCGGCAGCAACCAGGAAGACCTGTGCCGCCCCTTCCGGGAGCTTCAGTGCACCAGGGTTCCAGATGGCCTTTGGTGTTTTCCTCTGGCGTCCGAGATGTATGTACAGAGAGCAGTCTCTTCTGGTTTCCCAGGCTTGTCTGCCTCTCTGAAGGTTCAGCTCTCCCTCCCACGGGATTTGGGTGCAGAGAACTGTTTATCCGGTCTGTTTCCCTCAGGTTCCGGTGGTGTCTCAGGCAGGGGTCCTGCCGCTCCTGGGCCCTCCCCCACGGGAGCCCAGAGGCCTTATACAGTTTCCTCTTAGGCCAGGGATGTGGGCAGGGGTGAGCAGTGTTGGTGGTCTCTTCCGCTCTGCAGCCTCAGGAGTGCCCACCTGACCAGGCGGTTGGGTCTCTCTCTCACCGGGTCTGGGAGCAGAGAGCTGCTGCGGGCCCGGGATCCGCGGGCGTGGGACCTCCGGCAAACACATCTGATGGCGAGAGGCAAGCGCAGGAACCCAAGCAACAGAAACCAAGACTACATGCCATCATCAGAGCCCAATTCTCCCACCAAAACAAACATGGAATATCCAAACACACCAGAAAAGCAAGATCTAGTTTCAAAATCATATTTGATCATGATGCTGGAGGACTTCAAGAAAGACATGAACACACTTAGGGAAACACAGGAAAACATTAATAAACAAGTAGAAGCCTACAGAGAGGAATCGCAAAAATCCCTGAAAGAATTCCAGGAAAACACAATCAAACAGTTGAAGGAATTAAAAATGGAAATAGAAGCAATCAAGAAAGAACACATGAAAACAACCCTGGATATAGAAAACCAAAAGAAGAGACAAGGAGCTGTAGATACAAGCCTCACCAACAGAATTCAAGAGATGGAAGAGAGAATCTCAGGAGCAGAAGATTCCATAGAAATCATTGACTCAACTGTCAAAGATAATGTAAAGCGGAAAAAGCTACTGGTCCAAAACATACAGTAAATCCAGGACTCAATGAGAGGATCAAAACTAAGGATAATAGGTATAGAAGAGAGTGAAGACTCCCAGCTCAAAGGACCAGTAAATATCTTCAACAAAATCATAGAAGAAAACTTCCCTAACCTAAAAAAAGAGATACCCATAGGCATACAAGATGCCTACAGAACTCCAAATAGATTGGACCAGAAAAGAAACACCTCCCGTCACATAATAGTCAAAACACCAAATGCACAAAATAAAGAAAGAATATTAAAAGCAGTAAGGGAAAAAGGTCAAGTAACATATAAAGGCAGACCTATCAGAATCACACCAGACTTCTCGCCAGAAACTATGAAGGCCAGAAGATCCTGGACAGATGTCATACAGACCCTAAGAGAACACAAATGCCAGCCCAGGTTACTGTATCCTGCAAAACTCTCAATTAACATAGATGGAGAAACCAAGATATTCCATGACAAAACCAAATTTACACAATATCTTTCTACAAATCTAGCACTACAAAGGATAATAAATGGTAAAGCCCAACATAAGGAGGCAAGCTATACCCTAGAAGGAGCAAGAAACTAATCGTCTTGGCAACAAAACAAAGAGAATGAAAGCACACAAACATAACCTCACATCCAAATATGAATATAACGGGAAGCAATAACCACTATTCCTTAATATCTCTCAGCATCAATGGCCTCAACTCCCCAATAAAAAGAAATAGATTAACAAACTGGATACGCAACGAGGACCCTGCATTCTGCTGCCTACAGGAAACACACCTCAGAGACAAAGACAGACACTACCTCAGAGTGAAAGGCTGGAAAACAACTTTCCAAGCAAATGGTCAGAAGAAGCAAGCTGGAGTAGCCATGCTAATATCAAATAAAATCAATTTTCAATTAAAAGTCATCAAAAAAGATAAGGAAGGACACTTCATATTCATCAAAGGAAAAATCCACCAAGATGAACTCTCAATCCTAAATATCTATGCCCCAAATACAAGGGCACCTACATATGTAAAAGAAACCTTACTAAAGCTCAAAACACACATTGGACCTCACACAATAATAGTGGGAGATTTCAACACCCCACTCTCAACAATGGACAGATCATGGAAACAGAAATTAAACAGAGATGTAGACAGACTAGAAGAAGTCATGAGCCAAATGGACTTAACGGATATTTATAGAACATTCTATCCTAAAGCAAAATTATATACCTTCTTCTCAGCTCCTCATGGTACTTTCTCCAAAATTGACCATATAATTGGTCAAAAAACGGGCCTCAACAGGTACAGGAAGATAGAAATAATCCCATGCGTGCTATCGGACCACCACGGCCTAAAACTGGTCTTCAATAACAATCAAGGAAGAATGTCCACATATACTTGGAAATTGAACAATGCTCTACTCAATGATAACCTGGTCAAGGAAGAAATAAAGAAAGAAATTAAAAACTTTTTAGAATTTAATGAAAATGAAGGTACAACATACCCAAACTTATGGGACACAATGAAAGCAGTGCTAAGAGGAAAACTCATAGCACTGAGTGCCTGCAGAAAGAAACAGGAAAGAGCATATGTCAGCAGCTTGACAGGACACCTAAAAGCTCTAGAACAAAAAGAAGCAAACACACCCAGGAGGAGTAGAAGGCAGGAAATAATCAAACTCAGAGCTGAAATCAACCAAGTAGAAACAAAAAGGACCATAGAAAGAATCAACAGAACCAAAAGTTGGTTCTTTGAGAAAATCAACACGATAGATAAACCCTTAGCCAGACTAACGAGAGGACACAGAGAGTGCGTCCAAATTAACAAAATCAGAAATGAAAAGGGAGACATAACAACAGATTCAGAGGAAATTCAAAAAATCATCAGATCTTACTACAAAAACCTATATTCAACAAAACTTGAAAATCTTCAGGAAATGGACAATTTCCTAGACAGATACCAGGTACCGAAGTTAAATCAGGAACAGATAAACCAGTTAAACAACCCCATAACTCCTAAGGAAATAGAAGCAGTCATTAAAGGTCTCCCAACCAAAAGGAGCCCAGGTCCAGACGGGTTTAGTGCAGAATTCTATCAAACCTTCATAGAAGACCTCATACCAATATTATCCAAACTATTCCACAAAATTGAAACAGATGGATCACTACCGAATACCTTCTACGAAGCCACAATTACTCTTATACCTAAACCACACAAAGACACAACAAAGAAAGAGAACTTCAGACCAATTTCCCTTATGAATATCGACGCAAAAATACTCAACAAAATTCTGGCAAACCGAATTCAAGAGCACATCAAAACAATCATCCACCATGATCAAGTAGGCTTCATCCCAGGCATGCAGGGATGGTTTAATATACGGAAAACCATCAACGTGATCCATTATATAAACAAACTGAAAGAACAAAACCACATGATCATTTCATTAGATGCTGAGAAAGCATTTGACAAAATTCAACACCCCTTCATGATAAAAGTCCTGGAAAGAATAGGAATTCAAGGCCCATACCTGAACATGGTAAAAGCCATATACAGCAAACCAGTTGCTAACATTAAACTAAATGGAGAGAAACTTGAAGCAATCCCACTAAAATCAGGGACTAGACAAGGCTGCCCACTCTCTCCCTACTTATTCAATATAGTTCTTGAAGTTCTAGCCAGAGCAATCAGACAACAAAAGGATGTCAAGGGGATACAGATCGGAAAAGAAGAAGTCAAAATATCACTATTTGCAGATGATATGATAGTATATTTAAGTGATCCCAAAAGTTCCACCAGAGAACTACTAAAGCTGATAAACAACTTCAGCAAAGTGCCTGGGTATAAAATTAACTCAAATAAATCAGTTGCCTTCCTCTATACAAAAGAGAAACAAGCCGAGAAAGAAATTAGGGAAACGACACCCTTCATAATAGACCCAAATAATATAAAGTACCTCGGAGTGACTTTAACAAAGCAAGTAAAAGATCTGTACAATAAGAACTTCAAGACACTGAAGAAGGAAATTGAAGAAGACCTCAGAAGATGGAAAGATCTCCCATGCTCATGGATTGGCAGGATTAATATAGTAAAAATGTCCATTTTACCAAAAGCAATCTACAGATTCAATGCAATCCCCATCAAAATACCAATCCAATTCTTCAAAGAGTTAGACAGAACAATTTGCAAATTCATCTGGAATAACAAAAAACCCAGGATAGCTAAAGCTATCCTCAACAATGAAAGGACTTCAGGGGGAATAACTATCCCTGAACTCAAGCAGTATTACAGAGCAATAGTGATAAAAACTGCATGGTATTGGTACAGAGACAGACAGATAGACCAATGGAATAGAATTGAAGACCCAGAAATGAACCCACACACCTATGGTCACTTGATTTTTGACAAAGGAGCCAAAACCATCCAATGGAAAAAAGATAGCATTTTCAGCAAATGGTGCTGGTTCAACTGGAGGTCAACATGTAGAAGAATGCAGATTGATCCATGCTTATCACCCTGTACAAAGCTTAAGTCCAAGTGGATCAAGGACCTCCACATCAAACCAGACACACTCAAACTAATAGAAGAAAAACTAGGGAAGCATCTGGAACACATGGGCACTGGAAAAAATTTCCTGAACAAAACACCAATGGCTTACGCTCTAAGATCAAGAATTGACAAATGGGATCTCATAAAACTGCAAACTTCTGTAAGGCAAAGGACACTGTGGTTAGGACAAAACGGCAACCAACAGATTGGGAAAAGATCTTTACCAATCCTACAACAGATAGAGGCCTTATATCCAAAATATACAAAGAACTCAAGAAGTTAGACCACAGGGAAACAAATAACCCTATTAAAAAATGGGGCTTAGAGCTAAACAAATAATTCACAGCTGAGGAATGCCGAATGGCGGAGAAACACCTAAAGAAATGTTCAACATCTTTAGTCATAAGGGAAATGCAAATCAAAACAACCCTGAGATTTCACCTCACACCAGTGAGAATGGCTAAGATCAAAAACTCAGGGGACAACAGATGCTGGCGAGGATGTGGAGAAAGAGGAACACTCCTCCATTGTTGGTGGGATTGCAAACTGGTACAACCATTCTGGAAATCAGTCTGGAGGTTCCTCAGAAAATTGGACATTGAACTGCCTGAGGATCCAGCTATACCTCTCTTGGGCATATACCCAAAAGATGCCCCAACATATAAAAAAAGACATGTGCTCCACTATGTTCATTGCAGCCTTATTTATAATAGCCAGAAGCTGGAAAGAACCCAGATGCCCTTCAACAGAGGAATGGATACAGAAAATGTGGTACATCTACACAATGGAATATTACTCAGCTATCAAAAACAACGACTTTATGAAATTCGTAGGCAAATGGCTGGAACTGGAAAATATCATCCTGAGTGAGCTAACCCAAACACAGAAAGACATACATGGTATGCACTCACTGATAAGTGGCTATTAGCCCAAATGCTTGAATTACCCTAAATGCCTAGAACAAATGAAACTCAAGACAGATGATCAAAATGTGAATGTTTCACTCCTTCTTTAAAAGGGGAACAAGAATACCCTTGGCAGGGAAGAGAGAGGCAAAGATTAAAACAGAGACTGAAGGAATACCCATTTAGAGTCTGCCCCACATGTGGCCCATGCATATACAGCCATCCAATTAGACAAGATGGATGAAGCAAAGAAGTGCAGACCGACAGGAGCCGGATGTAGATCGCTCCTGAGAGACACAGCCAGAATACAGCAAATACAGAGGCGAATACCAGCAGCAAACCACTGAACTGAGAATAGGACCCCCGTTGAAGGAATCAGAGAAAGAACTGGAAGAGCTTAAAGAGGCTCGAGACCCCTTATCTATAACAATGCCAAGCAACCAGAGCTTCCAGGGACTAAGCCACTACCTAAAGACTATACATGGACTGACCCTGGACTCTGACCTCATAGGTAGAAATGAATATCCTAGTAAGAGCACCAGTGGAAGGGGAAGCCCTGGGTCCTGCTAAGACTGAACCCCCAGTGAACTAGACTGTTGGGGGGAGGGGGACAGTGGGGGGAGGGTGGGGAGGGGAACACCGATAAGAAAGGGGAGGGGGGAGGGGGATGTTTGCCCGGAAACTGGGAAAGGGAATAACACTCGAAATGTATATAAGAAATACTCAAGTTGGGCTGGAGAGATGGCTCAGCGGTTAAGAGCACCCGACTGCTCTTCCAGAGGTCATGAGTTCAATTCCCAGCAACCACATGGTGGCTCACAACCATCTGTAAAGAGATCTGATGCCCTCTTCTGGTGTATCTGAAGACAGCTAGAGTGTACTCATATATAATAAATAAAATAAATATTTAAAAAAAAAAAGAAAAGAAATACTCAAGTTAATAAAAAAAGAAAGTTTGAGGCCAGCCTGGGATACATGTGACCTAGTCTCAAAAAGAAAGCAAACCGAAATAAATAAGATTCTGCTAAAAAAAAAAAAAAAAAAAGAAAAGGGTTCATTTTCTAGGCGGCTTAATTAACTGGGATCCCTGGTCTTAAACTACAACTTAAATTCCTCCAGCTAGTGAAAACAGAGGCCTCACTTTATCACAGAATGAAGAGATGGCAAAAACTCATCTATGTTTGTGTACAAGGGTTTATCCTATGGGGTAGGGGATGAAGGAATGGAAGGGATTTTATTTATTCATGGTGAACTCAGGGATGGCCCTTTTGACAGTACGAAACTGGTACAAATTAGATCATGGTTCATGCATGGGTAGTTGGACAAGGTGCTACTGAGGTTTGACCAGAGCCTACATCCCTCTTGCATTATAACAAGAAAATGGATTCCAAAAAACTTGTAAGAGTTTTCAATGTTTTCCCTATAGTTTTATTTAGAACTTGCTTTATTTGTCAAAAGGAATTATGCTGTTTTTTTTTCATAGTTCCAAACTATTTCTGTATGTCCGGGAGCACCGTTTCCAGAACACAGGATTATATTACAAACTTATTTGGTATTCAAATAGGATCAAATTTTTCATGTCTACAGTCATTGACTTTTTTTCCTTGTGGCTTAACATTACCTAAAGATCTCATGCTCAAATCTTAATATGTAATATATTTTACCATTTTGTTCTAGACTGACATCACAACCATGGCTCTGCTGGATAGTTTTAAAATATGCTATGTTCGTTGACAGTCTTTTGATTTCACAAGTGATTTCTCTCATCTGCAATGACATATTATCTTAAATGGTATCTTTATAAGTTATGGTATTATTGTCATGAAGAAACACCTGGTTTCACGCAACTGGTATAAATGAAAACATTTAATTGTGACGGGCTTAAATTTTCAGAAATTTAGTTCATTATCAATCATGACAGGAATCACAGCAGCATCCAGGCAGAGACAGTGCCGAAAGAGCCGAGTTCTACATCTTAACCTGCAAGCAGCAGAAGGAAACCATATGCCATGATAGGCATAGATAGAATGTAGAAAATCTCAAAGACCTCCTCTGCCATAATACACGTCCTCCAACAATGCCATAGCTACTCCAGTAAGGCTACAGTACCTGATAGTGCTACTCTCTATGGCCAGGCATTAAATCCCATGAGTCTATGGGGGACATAATTATTTAGACAACCACATGCAAGCCCCCATAAGCTTGTAACCATAACAAGATGCAAAATGCATTTAATTCAAGTTCAAAAGTCCCCATAGTCTATCACAGTCTCAACATTTTTTTTAAAGCCCAAACTTCAAAATCTCTTCTGAGATTCATGCAATCTCTTAACTGTAATCCCCTATGAAATCCAAGCAAAAAGCAAGTCACATAATTTCAACATATATTGACAGGGTATACATTATCATTTCAAAAGTTGGGGAAGGAAGCATAGTGAGGAAATACTAGAATAAAAAAAGAGTGAAAACTGCACACTCTCCATGTCTGATGTCAAATGCCCTTCAGATCTCCCATTTGTTGAACTTTACTGACTGCACCAGCCTTCTCTTGGGCTGGCTTTACTTACTGTTAATAGCTTTCCTCTTTCATACTTTCCCCCTTATTTTATCTATTTATGTTGATATATCTCACATATATACATTGTTATAATATGCTTTCCTAAAAATACCTGACTCTTGACATATTCATTTAGGAATCCATGACCCTATGTCTCATAGTGAATTATAGAGAATCATAAAATTTAGGATCTGGAGAGGGAGTGCTTTTCAACTATATGCTTCCATAAGCTGGATATATATTGAGAAAATCACGGAAAATATGAAGAGATTTGTGTTTATCTGAGCAATAAGCAAGGGCCAAAGCAATAGCAGAACTTGTGTGTTGTGGGGAGAGCAAAGTAAGGCTGCCCACTCCAGATGAGCACATGCCAAGTCTGAGATACAGTTATGGATGTCATCTCCCTGGGTTTTTCATAGTTGGAATATATCCATTACTTTTTAAACTGTTACAACAAAGATAGCTTAAGGAGATGCACAATATCATGTCTGGGAAGATGTGGCCACAGTAACAAGAGGTATCTGGTCACATCATGTCTGCAATCAATAAATGCAGATCATTGCCCTGGCACTGTTCATGTTCTTCCTTTTCATGTAGCTTAGGCCCACAGGACTGTCTGTCCACACTTAGGATGTGTACTCCCACATCAATTAATGTTATCTAGAATCTATGTCACAGACATGCCCAGAGGTTTTCCTCTTGGGTCAGTCTACACCCTTACAATATGATAATCAGAATTATCCACCACAAATGTGATACATGGTTGGATCTGTTAGTTATTGCTATGCAAAACATCTTTCTAAAAGCAGTTCCTGATTACAAAAGCCATTCCTTTTTGAGTGTCATGATATGAACTGTTGTGCTGGTCTGAGCCAACCTTGGCAAATAATAGATGAGAAATAAATTGAGTGAAGCTATGGATGATTGCCAGTGAGATAACTTAGTTATGATGTGAGTCTGACTTCCTTCCTCAGGTGGTTAAGTTAGCTATTTATCCTCACAGTGGAGGTAGATAGCCAAGTAAAAGGTAAGAACTAGGAGCCTCTAGACTTGCACACTCTTACATTTTCCATCCTGCAGAAGCCTTCAGACAGCACAGGCTAGCACAGACGTAGTGTGGTAGTGTGAAGAAACAGAATCCACTGCTTAGCTAAGTAGTTGATTAGATAAATAGTTTGCTTTGAAAAATAACCCGAATGCTCAAATTACCCTAGATGCACAGAACACATGAAAGTCAAGAAGGATGACCAAAATGCTAATGCTTCTCTCCTTCTTTAAAAGGGGAACAAGAATACACTTGGGAGGGAATAGGGAGACAAAGTTTAAAACAGAGGCAGAAGGAACACCCATTCAGAGCCTGCCCCACATGTGGCCCATACATATACAGGCACCCAATTAGACAAGATGGATGAAGCAAAGAAGTGCAGACCGACAGGAGCCGGATGTAGATATCTCCTGAGAGACACACCTAGAATACAGCAAATACATAGGCGCTTGCCATCATTAAACCACTGAACTGAGAACGGGACCCCCATTGAAGGAATCAGAGAAAGGACTGGAAGAGCTTGAAGGTGCTCGAGACCCCATATGAACAACAATGCCAAGCAACCAGAGCTTCCAGGGACTAAGCCACTACCTAAAGACTATACATGGACTGACCCTGGACTCTGACCTCATAGGTAGCAATGACTATCCTAGTAAGAGCACCAGTGGAAGGGGAAGCCCTGGGTCCTGCTAAGACTGAACCCCCAGTGAACCTGATTTTTGGGGGAGGGCGGTAATGGGGGGAGGATGGGGAGGGGAATACGTATAGAGAAGGGGAAGGGTAGGGGTTAGGGGAATGTTGGCCTGGAAACTGGGAAAGGGAATAACATTTGAATTGTAAATAAGAAATACACAAGTTAATAAAGATGAAAAAAAAAGGAAAATAACCTGAAAAGTTGGAGTTGTAAAGATGGCTAAGCATTTGACTACTCACCCTGCTCTAATGGAGGCTCTGAGTTGTTGACAACCACCTGTAACTCCAACGCCACGAGACTGGATACCTCAGGACTCTTCAGCTATATGGATGCACAGGAGTACAGTCCTAATTAGACTCGGACTTTGCCACAGATTTAAAACTAACCTGCACTACAAACATTACCAGTTTACATTTGAAATGAAATACCTCATTCTTGGTCCTAAATTAATGCCTTCCACTAAATAAGGGCTTTATCATACACACACACACACACACACACACACACACACACACACACACACAGAGAGAGAGAGAGAGAGAGAGAGAGAGAGAGAGAGAGAGAGAGAGAGAGAGAGAAAACAGAAAAAACCAATATCCTGCAGTTATATTAGAGAGCACACACAGATGAAAAGTTTGCAATACACACAACTGTAGCTATAAATTCACTTTAGGTACATTTTCTGACATTTCAAATTCACCCAACACTAGGGACACAGACATGGTTTAGTGGTTAAGAGCATTCACTATTCTTGCTGGGGTCTATTTCCAGCTCCCACTTGAGGTGGGTCACAAGAAATTAAAATCTCAACTCCAGAAGATCCATTACTTGTTTCTGTACACTGTGGATACATTCCCTTATGTATACAAAACTAGCTCCTTCCCCTCTCCCTCTCTCTATCTATATATAGACAGTATATATATATATATATATATATATCAATCTACATTATACTATGTATATACAATATATAATGCATTGTGTATATATAATAAAAAATATAATACACACACATATATATGTATATATATATATACATATACAATCTTAATCTTATCCAAAGTCTAATGCTAATGAGGCATGGCCCAAAGATATCTAGGAATGTAGAAGAACCCATAATTCTAAACTTAACTAAAAGAAGAGAGGTTCTCTCTCTCTCTCTCCCATTCCCTCTCTCTCTCTCTCTCTCTCTCTCTCTCTCTCTCTCTCTCTCGTGTGTGTGTGTGTGTGTGTGTGTGTGTGTGTGTGTGTGTGTTGTCAGTTTTTTGAAACTTGATTTTGTGGTTTTTTCTACCAACAGTTTCTCTTCACCCAGCATAACTCCGGGTATCTAAAAGAGTCAACTCCTTTGAGTCCAATCATTAATCACAGTCAAAATTCAGCATTATTTGGTCTACTTCACATTTGAGTGGTAACATCTCTTGATTTGAAGGGCTATTAATCAAAAGACCACATTTCCACTCCTTTGTTGAAATAAATGCACTAGATAATGGTTAAGGATACCACAGACATTTAAGGAAAAGAAATTGAGGCATCCACTAGTTCCAAACCCACAGTAATTTCAAATTGTATTAGAAGTTGCTAGAAACCTGAACTCTTTAACCTAAGGGTGTTGCTGGTCAGAACATAATTCTCTGTAAACATGAGAAACAGTCTCTTGATAGCCACTGCTCTTGTGTGTGACACTCAGATATTTCTGTTTATTTACCTTCTTTGGCTGCTTATGAGGTCACTTTCTGAACCTTAAATTTTAAGTGGCCTCTAAAGGCCACGAAGGAAAGGATAGTCTTCAGCTTTGTGCTGTTGAAAGGTAGGTAAATAAATGCAATGGCAAGATAAGAGCATGGTGCTATTGGTCAATGGCTTGCTCCACATGAAAGAAAACTAGATTTCATGTCCCAACAATCCATATAAATACTAGGGAATCCAGCAGCCTTCTTGTAATGCTAGAGCTTGGGAAGTGAAGACAGGGGATCCAGGAGATAGCTGTGGCTAGTATGACTAGCATTTTTGCTAGCTCCGTGTTCTAATGAAAGATCCTGTCTCAATATGTAATTTGGGGAGTAGTCAAGGACAACATCAACTCTACTTCCCAACACTGGCCTGGTGACAGCGTGGGAAAGTGCAGTTGCTTCCTGCATCCTGCCTCCCAAACAGCTGTACCCTGTGGTGGAGGAGACGCGGGACCCCACCAACTCTATATGAACCCGTATGTGTGCAATTAATAGAGCTCTCTCTTTCTATCTCTATCTCTCTTTATTTGATCAGATTGGCTTATACAAACTAAAATATAACATTCATCTTCAGTCTTTTATTAGTAAATATGCCCTGCCCATTCTTTAGGGACTCTAGATGAATGACTTTTAAACCACACTGTTAATTTCTTATCTGTGCTCCCTTGTGGATTCATTCTACTTAGAGACCATTTTGACAAGTGATAATGGCTAAATCATAATGGCATCTCTGTATTGTCTCAAAACTCTCTTTGTAAGTTAATTGATCCCTTCCTTAGCTTATTTCTGTCTTGAAGTTTATTGTTTTGTCCACTTTCCCCGCATCCCTGTACTCCTATCTACACAACGGCTCGGTTACTTTCTACCCACTTACTTAGAGTACATGGTTGGCTTACCGATAGTTTCCACTACAATAAAACATGAATTGACATCTTTCCAGCCACTTATATAATTCTCCTTATTGTATCTCCAATGCTTTTGTTGATCGTTCTCAAAGCTAGTGCTTGGTTCTTCGTTGTGCTTTTAGAAGAACCTCACACGCGTCTGCCAAATCCCGCGCCAGTTAATTATTGCTGAGTAACAAATCACTCTAAAATGAAGTGTTTTAAAACAAAAATCCTTCGTTCCTCACGCCGTTGCTGGTCTCTTGGGCAGATGTGCTGGTTTAGGTCAGGCTCACCTGACATGATTTGGACTTCACTCGTCTCTGGTGTGCTTTCAGGTGGTGTAGCAAGTGGGGGTTAACAGAGCCAAGACAGTCACTGTAGTAAAATGCACAACGAACAAGGGAAACTATTGAGGGATAATGGGATAGAAGAGAGGGATGAACTCAGTGTGAACTCAGCTTTACAGAAACAAAACTCAGAATGCATTTCAAATACACTGGAAAACTGGTTGCAAATGCTGGAGGAAGTTAAGAGGAAACCGTAAAGCATCAGTGTCTGCTGGTTTGCAGCAGAATGCAAGCATACCTCTTAATCCTTGCGACAAAAACGTAGATTTGGAACTTGGTATCAAGAAAGTTCAGCTTCTCCAGTAGGGGCTGGATTTCCCTGATAATTACTTTTGAGAAGACCTCCAAATCCTTGAAAATAGTAATATTCAGTTATAAACTTGGCAATGGGCTTTTTTAAAAGACGAAAGCATGGAGAAACAATTTAAAATTTTTGAAAAGAGCATATTTTAAGAAAAGAAAGGTTATGGTGCTAGACACAAAAGCATACATACTTAAAAGTTGAGCAATATGCAGGAAACAAGAAGGCCTTCTTGGTCTGGCTGAGGTAGAATTGTCTTCAGTGAAATAACTATTATCTGTTTAATGTGTACTCAACCTTCCCCATGCAATAACACAAATCAGACGTGGTCCTGGGCGAGATTCAGGGTCAGATACATGGAGCTGAATTAGGAAAGGCTTCCTGAGAACAAGCCTCAGACCTGGCACATTGTCACTTCTGCTGAATTGTTTTAGAAAAAGTGTTAAATCCAAAGAAGAGACAAGAATTTCACCTTTCCAGGTGGACATGAGGAGTTGAAAGTCACTTTGCATATAGTGTGAATGTAAGTAAGGTGTCTGTATTAGTGTGTGTATGATTATGTATGTGCGTATATATGTATGTCTGTGTGTATGTATGTACATATGTATGTGTGTATGAATATGGCCGATTGGAAAATTCAGGAGTTTTGAATCAATCAATGTCCCTTACAGATATAAAACTTTAGGAGACTATGTAGATGTACTTATTTTAAATTTTTTTCTAAATTAAGATTTCTCTGGCTGAGAGGAAAGATACACTCTGAAACATTTTCCCATGCTCTTCTATAGAAAATCAATCTTACTACATAAAACATATATTATTGATCACTTTTTAATTGAGTTCAATGTTCAGGAAATGAATGTGTACCATGGCCAGGCTAAGCTACTTGAGTACCCATCACTCTATTTAGTACTCAGCACAGTGACTTGGTTACTGTCTCTCCATGAGTCCACCTGATTTTGTGCTCTCTCTTGCTCTCTCTCTCTCTCTCTCTCTCTCTCTCTCTCTCTTTCTCTCTCTCTTAAATTGGATTTTTTAATTTACACTTCAAATGTTATCACCGTTCCTGGTTTCCCCTCCTAAAACCCCCATCCCATCCCCCAACTCTTACCTCCTTGAGGGTCCCCCACTCACCCACCCACTCCCTCTCACCTCCCTGCCTTGACATTCCCCTATACTGGGGCATTGAGCCTTGAGAGGACCAAGGACTTCTCCTATTGATGCCCGACAAGGCCATCCTTTACTGTGTCTGTCTCTGTGTTCTGTTTTTATTTCTACACACACACACACACACACACACACACACACACACACACACACACACACAGAGAGAGAGAGAGAGAGAGACAGAGAGACAGAGAGACAGAGACAGAGACAGAGAGACAGAGAGAGAAAGACAGAGACAGAGACAGAGAGACAGAGAGAGAGAGACAGAGAGACAGAGAGAGACAGAGACAGAGACAGAGAGAGAGAGACAGAGAGAAAATTTAACACTATGTTTCATTATGTTGTTCTGGCTGTCCTGGAATTAGCTCTGCAGAAAAGGCTGACCTCTGACTGACACAGATCTACTTTCCTCTGTCTCTCAACTGCTGAGATTACAGACCTGTGTCACCACGACCCAGCTAGGTTCAACTGTATTAATCACACAACTTATAGAACTTGGTTGTGAGGTGAATGCTTATATATATATATATATATATATATATATATATATATATATAATCACAGAATGGAGAATCAGCAGGAGTCTTTTATGTACTGACAAGTACTTGATGACTATTTAGCGTTCATAGGATTTTTCAGTTCTTAACACTGATGCCTTCTTGATTTCCTGAATTTAATAATTTATATAATTTACCATATTTATGGGCTCATGAATACATACATATATGTTAATTATAGTCTATACTTTAGTTCTAACTTTTGTCAACATTGTTACCTTCTATGCAGTACTTACAATGTGTGAAACATGCACTATTTTATTTAATTCTTCTATTGTGTAATACAGTAAGCATTGTGTTTATTATCTTACCACGTGAACTGAACTAATAACAGATAATAACATAAGGTGCAGCTAGACCTGGTACGAGATCAAACCAGTAGTAAAAATCCCTAGTTGTCAATCATTTGGCTGAGATTTAAACCTTAAATTCTAGTCCCATAAGTTCTATTCCTTTTTGAGAGCATAGTGAAAAAAACAATGAGGGAGCTGGAGAGACAGATAAGCAATTATGAGTCAATTACAGTTCTGCACACTGGCTGATCTAGAGAACCTTGGTTCCGTTGCCAGCACCCACAACTGTCTAACCTGAGATTCAGTGGATCCAGTGACCTTTTCTCATCTCCATGGGCATCATGCTACACACATGGCTCACAGAAATATACTCAAACACATAAAATAACAAATCTTTCTAACCAATGATCAGTTCTTTCATAGGATTCTTTTTAGTATTTACCACTACAATAGGAACAAGTTTTTCTATTCTTAGACTTTCCTATCTCAATAAATACAAAAGTAACACATGATTAATGCATGCTTTTTCAGTGTGCATAGGTACTCAATATCTTGTTAAATATGTTTATAACCTATGAAATACATGTGTGTAAATACATATGTAATTGTTATGACCTTGAACACCCATGAATTTTATAAGGCTCTAAATTTTCAGTAATTTAGAAACATAGTGGAATATAAAATGATTAGTGATATGCTTAACCAATAAAGTAGATAATACACTCTGAGTTATTTAAATTTACATTAAAGTTCTGAGAATAGAAACTAGACAGATTTGCTCTTCTAATATATTTCATTGCAAAAAGAAAGAGTTGATGATTTTCTTATGTCTTTCTAAATGACAAAGGAAGCGTGCAGTCAAATACAAAATTGACATAAAAATATTAATTTATCCTTCAAGGAGTGGACCTGAAAGAAAGAGTGCTGAAAACATTTTTCTCACAGTGCTTGACCAAGTTAATTTCATTTGGCTGCAAAGGTTTTACAGTAACTTGACACACATTTTCCAATGTAAAGTGGGATTTAGAGGTGTCCCTTTATTTTCAAGAATGAATTTTAAAAAAGTAGGTCTGCAGTGGCCATCATTCTGTGTTATCACCATGAGGGACATGACACAAATACAGAATGTGTGACATAATCACTAAGCATGAGTACACTGCCCAACATTTGTCTTCTGGCATTAAATCTCGAACGTACAATAATCTTATCTGTATAAATGTATGTGTATATATGGCTTATTAACTGTCTATTTACTAAATGGTAAGTGATTTAGAGACAATTTCAAAATTCACAATAAAAATATGAAGATCTCCAAATAGGGTGGGAAGTTCACCTGCTTATCTCCATAAATACTGATGTTTAAAGACAAAGAATGAAATGACAGTGCACACAGACAAGGCAGATATAGCTGAGGGTAGGACCTTTAGATAAGATAGGTGGAAAAACTTATGAATTAAGACCAAAAGGAAAATGAAATAAAGGAAAAAGTGGAAGAAAGGGACGAAATTGTTTTGATTTATTCATTAAGACTAAAAATGCAATGTGTTAAAATGGAGTCAAGTGTAGAGAAGATAGAGATAAATACAAAACAAACTGCTCGGGGTTTAGAGCCAACAATCCTTAATACTTTTATGCTATTGTCTTGGAATTAAAAAACATGAAAGACAAGCTGAAAAATAAATTAGGAATATAACTCTCTTCATAAACAGTATTCAGCTCCGTTAGATTCAACTTGACTCATTATTCAGATTAAGCATGCAGCCAGAACTTGAAAGTTTGTAGCAGACCCTGAAGAGCATTCTCTCTCTCTCTCTCTCTCTCTCTCTCTCTCTCTCTCTCTCTCTCTCTCTCAATCTCTCTCTCTCTCTTTCTCTCTCCCTTCCCCTCCCCTTCCCTCTCCCCCTTTCTCTTTCCCTCTCAACAATGCATCTATCTGTATAGGTACAGCTATATCTTTCTCTTTCCTTGTATATTGCTGCAAAAGACAGATCCTCTCAACTTTGAAACATCCACATCACAACCCTCACATAACTAAGTGTGAGGTGCTAATACTCTTAAGTCTACATACAAACATCCAGATAAGAAAATGCAGGATTGGCTCAGTCATACCAGGTGCAATGGATGCTGCTGCATTGTCCTGTAGCTCAGGGAGACAACATGACTTGCCATGATATACATATGTAAATTAACAAGAACTTCATAAAGGGACATGATCTGAAATTGCCTGCTTTACAGTAGGAATTTGGTAAGCACCTAATTCTTTTCGTTCATTGGTTTTGTGGTAATAAATTGAAAAGGAGTTGAAGAATTATGCTAAAAGATGAAAAAAAGAAATTTTAGTAAACCGATTTAACAACAGTCAGAAAACTAGAGCAGCATGGACTATTTGATTGCTCTTCCTGCATTTCAGTTTCTCACCAAAAAAAAAAAAATAAATAAAATAAAATAATAAAATAAACAAAATACCAAAAACTGAAAACAAACAAACAACCCAAACAATTTATTCTTTCCATTGGGCTAAGACAATTCTTTCAAGAATCAGTGTTAAAAAAATAAAAGGTGTTTGCTCCTCACATTCTGTTCAAATCAAGGTAGGTAGCCAGAGGCTGCATATAAACTCCCATTCATTACAGGCAAACCGTGCATTAGTGTGGTAATTGTTTGCATTGAGAGTTAATCAACCTTCCTCTAATTAAGGAATAAATTTCACGGTATTTCCCAAATCATTAAGGAAAACTGTGAGCTGATATTCCCTTACTCGTCTCTCCCTCCTTCTTCATTTTATAGACAAATTCTATTGTCATCTTATGCACCAGTCTTTCTAAATACTATTGTATTGTTTGTACTGATTTACGTAGAAATCAAATAGGTATAATATCTTGCAAATGACAATTATGACTTAATGAGATCATGTTAGTGAGAAGGGATGAGCTCAGTAGAAACTATAAGGCATCAGGAGTCTTTACTTGACTTCCTCTTTATAATTTTCATCAACGTGCAGGTTTGAACTTTTGTATTATTACTTTAGCATCTTTTCAGAACTACAGTCAAGAATTCTGTTACCACAGACCAGGTAAAGTCTTCTTGGGTACTGAATTAGATTAAGATTTACTGTTTAACATATGTTGGAGGATGTACGCTTAGGGTCTGTTTAGGCTCAGTTCAGAAAGAATAAAGAAACTGCTGTATTGATTCCCCCATAAAATAGAAGTATACCAGTGATCTTAACCATGATGACTCTGTCAAAGGGTCCGTGGAACCTAGAGGCTGTTGTCCCATTATCAACTGAAACCATAAGGAATATGGCATATGCTTGATACTTAGCACATTACTAGAAATCTTTCATGTGTAAAAACCTCTCTCTCTCTCTCTCTCTCTCTCCTCTCTCCCTTCCTCCTCTCCCTCTCTTTCCATCTCCCTGTCTCTATCTAGCTATACATTTTTTGACTGAATGTGGCTGGGACTCAATTTCATTTCTAGACTATTGATCCAAGTCTCCTGCTCTCCTGTCCAAGGTTTTATAGTATAATAGTCTAATTATAATCAAGACTTGGATGCAGAACTGTCACCATCCAAGTCCCATCTTATGTCTCTGCACTTAGATTGGCATACCACTTAAGGCAGACCCTTTATTCCTTCTTCTGCTTCAAAAAATAACATAAGATAACTAAATAGCATCAATTGCTCTTATATTTGTTACTTTCAAATTGGTCAAAATTAGTTAATCTCATGGTGACATTAATACTGAGTAATCATGGGTGATCTTACTACATTCACTTTATAGCTACAATGTTCGTATTTGGAAGGAAAACAATAGAATCATGAAGAAATATGCAATTCCCTATTGTGTCAACTTATCAATATAAATCAAAATAAATCAGTAAAAAAATGAAAGAAATGAACACAACAAAGTGGAGAGAGACCTGTACAGACCATACCTATAGGTTAGGCATAAACACCCATCTCCAAAATTGTAACCCAGAATTGCTCCTGACTAAAGGAAATACAGGGACAAAGAGTGGAGCAGAGACTGAAGGAAGGGCTATATAGAGATTGCCCCACCTGGGGATCCATCTCATCTCTAGACACCAAACCCAGACACTATTGCTGATTCCAAGAAGTGCTTGGTGACAGGAGGCTGATATAGCTGTCTCCTGAGAGGCTCTGTCAGAGCCCTACTGATACAGATGGGTATACTTGCAGCCAACCATTGAACTGAGCATGGGGACCCCAATAGAGGAGTTAGGGAAAAGACTGAAGAAGCCGCATGGGGTTTGCAATTCCCTAAGTAAAACAACAATATCAACCAACCAGAGTTCCCAGAGACTAAACCACCCACCAAAGAGTTTACATGGAGGGACCCATGGCTCATACGTAGCAGAGGATGGGCCCTTTTTGGCATCAATGGGAGGGGTGACCCTTGGTCTTGTGAAGGCTCAAAGCCCCAGTGTAGGGGAATTCTAGGGTGGTGAGGCAGGAGTGGATGAGTAGGTGGGTGAGCACCCTCACAGAAGCAGGGGGAGGGGTGGAATAGGGGGGTTGAAATGTAGATAAATAAAATAACCAATAAACCAATAAAATAATGGCTTCTGTGAAGTTTTGTGCACTTTAGTCATCCAATAATATCTGATCCACTCCTCTGCAAGCAAATATTGTATAAACTTAGTTGTAATTATAATTCGTTTTGAATATGATTTTTGCTTTATTTTAAATGACAACAAATAAGCAAGCATTCAATAATAGGAAAGTCTTACATCAGCCACATTTTCTCCCCTTAGGTAATTTTTCTCTACAAGACAGAGTTCAAGTTTACTTGTTTTTATCCAATCTGTTTGGAAAAGTACATTTTCTGCTTATGAACAGTACAAATGAATCTTGTTTTGTTATTTCCAATTCAATGCTAGGCAGCCCACACGAAATAGTCAATGCTTGACCTATGTAGGCAAAATAGTGTAAAAAGAAAAAAAATGCCATATTATTAATTTTACCTTTGGTGATAAAGTCTCGATTGAATGTAAGAATAGGGTGTGTGTATAAAAACCCATATCAGTCCTTCTGGGAAGAATCAGAGCTGATCAGCAACAATGATTAGTTCAGTCACCATGGTGCAGTGTTTTATCATGCACATAGCAGGCATCCTCAACTGTTGACATACCTAGTTGGTTCACATTCTGCACCCATGATCTAGTCAGAAATGGCTGCATGGCGATATGTCAGGGTACCAAATGAAAAGCTGCAAAGGTGTCCACAAACTAAAACAAAGACATGGTAAATGTTTCCTGTGGCACAGGGGAATAAGCTTGAATTCTCAAAAGCTTAAAAGTGGACCCAAGTTCCATCCCTCTCCTAGCCACTTCACTACCTTTATAGCTCTAAGCATATTACTTACATTGAAAATACACACGTTTGTCTGTTTTTCTGTCAGTCTGTAAGATGACGATGATGATCCAGAACTCTGAGTTGAAAAGCTGAGATAGCTTCTCCATCCTGGGCCAATACCTGCAATGAAACACTGCCCCAGTACTTATGTATACTATCTTGTTCCTCCCAACAGAAACTAAAACTTCTGGGATGTAGAACTTTCTAACAGGCTTGAGAATTGCAAACATGACATCACAAAGTCTAGTCCTCTCTCTCTCTATCCCTTGATAAACTGTTAAATTACATTCCCAAATCTAGCCAACCAGGTCTATTCCCTTGTGTGGCCACTTTCTTATTCATTCCTAAAGCTGACCACCAAGGTCCAACTATCCATACGTCAAGATCC
The DNA here is from genome assembly GCF_021556685.1 of Rattus norvegicus. Lineage (NCBI taxonomy): Eukaryota > Metazoa > Chordata > Mammalia > Rodentia > Muridae > Rattus > Rattus norvegicus. Next base: position 263,287,585 of record NC_141534.1, on the reverse strand, counting down.
AGAAACCCAAATTCATTATTTGATCATACTGACTAACACGTCCAATCAGGACTAAGTAACTCATCCCAACACAGACTTCCCAAGTTCTTCCTTAAGAATCACTCCTATAGAGATGCTCCTTGCTTTCTTTGGCCAATCTGTCTTGTCGCCTCTGGGGAAAAGAACTCTCTCTTGTGCTGAGCATTCTCTTCATGGTGAATTTCAAATTTATGACTTTAGCAAGTATCTTCTGCTAATTGACAAGCAAATTGCTGTACAAGACAATGATAGACCCTCCTTTTTTGAATAATAATGATATCAGTGTTTGCATGTCCCCCTCTCTCTATGTATGTGTGGATATGTGTGTGAATTATGTATATCCAACTATTTCATTTATCCTGACTTCAATCCACTCATTCTCTCTCTGATTGTTTGTTACCATTTTTTCGAGGAACCTGTATTCATGGTCTTTCACTTAATTGTGCAATTTATGTTTCTTTAACATATGTCTCTGTATAATTTATCTAATTTGTTATAGGAGTATGTATATGACTCCAGTCTAACTCAATTATATCTTGCACTTTTGTTTTTATAAACTTAACATCTAGTGAACAGATGGAGGTTCCCTTCAGAGGTGATGGAGAAGAGTGAAAGAGAGACTATTGAGAGAAAGAGAGTGGAGAGGGAGAGAGAGAGAGAGAGAGAGAGAGAGAGAGAGAGAGAGAGAGAGCACATTATAACTAGAAGTCTAAGCCACAGCCATGCCTCAAGTATAAACATTTGGATATTCACACAGGTTGCTAAGGTATGAGAGACTCCTGACCTAGGCTGGGTTCAGAGATCCAGAAGTGAACTTCTAGAGAGAACTGAGCATACAGTCAGAGCTAACCAAGAATGGGATACAGACAGTAACAACCTTGCAAATGGGATTAAAAGGTTCAGTGATGTGAACAAGGACTGAAGTGTGACTGAAGTGGGAAAAAGTAAGAAAGACCTGTGGTTATAAAACATGTATCTTGTAAACATTTTTGTTAATGGAATTTTTTGCCTCTCATTTTAACTGTATTCCTTGGCTGGAATTGAGGATTTTTCCAAATATTTAGAGAAGAAATATGAGTTATTTCTGAGGAAGGAAACATAAAATACATTGCTAATAAAAAAGTTCAAACAAACATGGTATAAAACATGTTTTTTTATCTTTATTAACTTGAGTATTTCTTATTTACATTTCTATTGTTATTCCCTTTCCCGGTTTCCAGGCCAACATCCCTCTAAACCCTCCCCCTCCGCTTCTATATGGGTGTTCCCCTTCCCTTCCTCCCCCCATGACCGCCCTCCCCCCAACAATCACATTCACTGGGGGTTCAGTCTTGGCAGGATCAAGGGCTTCCCCTTCCACTGGTGCTCTTACTAGGCTATTCATTGCTACCTATGAGGTCAGAGTCCAGGGTCAGTCCATGTATAGTCTGTAGGTAGTGGCTTAGTCCCTGGAAGCTCTGGTTGCTTGGCATTGTTGTTCATATGGGGTCTCGAGCCCCTTCAAGCTCTTCCAGTCCTTTCTCTGATTCCTTCAACGGGGGTCCCATTCTCAGTTCAGTAGTTTGCTGCTGGCATTCGCCTATGTATTTGCTGTATTCTGGCTGTGTCTCTCAGGAGAGATCTACATTCGGTTCCTGTCGGCCTGCACTTCTTTGCTTCATCCATCTTATCTAATTGGATGGCTGTATATGTATGGGCCACATGTGGGGCAGGCTCAGAATGGGTGTTCCTTCTGCCTCTGTTCTAAACTTTGCCTCTCTATTCCCTGCAAGGGTATTCTTGTTCCCCTTTTAAAGAAAGAGTGAAGCATTCGCATTTTGGTCATCCCTCTTGAGTTTCATGTGTTCTGTGCATCTAGGGCAATTCAAGCATTTGGGCTAATAGCCACTTATCAATGATTTCATACCATGTGTGTTTTTCTGTGATTGGGTTACCTCACTCAGAATGATATTTTCCAGTTCCATCCATTTGCCTATGAATTTCATAAAGTCATTGTATTTTGATAGCTGAATAATATTCCATTGTGTAGATGTACCACATTTTCTGTATCCATTCCTCTGTTAAAGGGCATCTGGGTTCTTTCCAGCTTCTGGCTATTATAATAAGGCTGCTATGAACATAGTGGAGCACGTGTCTTTGTTGTATGTTGGGGTATCTTTTGGGTATATGCCCAAGAGAGGTATAGCTGGGTCCTCAGGTAGTTCAATGCAATAACATGTTTTTTAAACCTAGGTGTGTGTGTGTGTGTGTGTGTGTGTGTATAATTACCCAGTCACTGCCAACATTCTTGGATGACACCAGTTTTAATGTCATCTCAGCACACATCAGAGGGGACATGAGCATCCTCCATATGTCATTGCTCTTGAACGGTTCAGCCTTTCACACTTGGTTGAAGACAGGTCAAACAACTCAGAACATTCCCACTTGGATTTGAAGCCAACCTTACCTTTGGTCAGTTAAAATAAGACTCTTATCCTAACTTTGTAGCTGTTTTCACCAAATCCCTTTGAGCTCTGGATGTCTTTTCAACAGAGATTCTTATTACCATTGCTTCTGAGTCTACCAGTTCCTGGATTATATTCCCACAATGCCACTCCTCCACTTTGGGGTAACTGGTAAATTCTGAAGTGGGGTTCCTTGGCATAAACTGAAACTCATCTCTATTTATGAAGACCCTCATGAACTTTCCTCTGGTGCCCACTCTCATCTAAGCCACCTATCATGGGCATCCCTGTTGTCTAAGACACAGATTTAGAGCAAAGTCTCACACAACGGTGAGCAAGGGGAGGTGGAGGGCATTTCTAATACGCTAAGGAGGTGCAGGGTCTTCATAGGTCAGTGTGGTGACTCTTGTGGAAGTTGGCAGGCTTTCTATAAAAACCAAATTCTCTACTAAATTCCACTCCAGAAAATTCATTCATATATATATATATTTCAAATAAAAACTTGTGAATGAATTTACATAATCATATAATTCACAAGAGTCAAAAATTAGAAATCACTCAAATGTCTTTTAAGTGATGAATTAATAAATAAAATGTGTCATGGGCTAGGGGCATAGCTTAGGAAGAGACAACATGCTTGCCTGTGTGGGGATCCAGGTTCAGGTTTCAGTATTACCAAAACAGGAAGTTTGGTTAGATGTGGGGGTGGAAGGGATTACTTTGGGTCATTGGTGATTGGTCCACTCCCAGAAAAATACTTGGTGAATACAATCAAGTTTTAAAATACAAAATAAGGTATATCTACAATGTGCCAAAATATAGAGTTAAACATGTAAGAAGCCTAACTATGTTATTTTAATGGAGAAATAAATATGAAAAGGGTTTCCTTTGACTGTCTCTGTTTCCCAAAACGCTATAGTTGAGTTATCAAATACAAGTCAATCCCAGAATTTATCCTTATCTACTGTCCTTTATATCATCTAATGGATAAAATTCAAATTTGTTATTAATCATTTGTTCATTTAAGTATACAGTTAACTCAAAATGCTGGGTACTGTGGGCCAAGGAAGAAATAATTTATTCTTCATCCCTAAAGGGCTCTACCATTGTTTACCACTGAACAATGTTCTATTCTACCATCTTCCCTCTTCTTCTTCCCTCTCTACCCTTCTGTGTGTATTGTGTGTGTTTATGTGCATGCACACACACATGTACTTTGGTATGTGTTTGTATGTCTAGAACTATAAAACATAATATCTAGATATTTACAAAGAATGCTAACCTATTCAACATGTTATTTCTGTTCCTTTCAAAAGAGTGAATAGATAGCTCAGAGGTAGATTCGGAGCCAAGGATCCCAAATTTTATGTCACAATATGACAGTGTAATGTACAAATTTGTGGGGCCATACTCATGCTATGCTGAGATACCTGAAGCACATGGCACAGGTTGGTTGTATCTGATAGAGCATCTTTTTAAGCTGGCCTTGAAGTCTCCTATCAAGATGAATTGGGGATACTATGGGGCTGATCACCAATTATGGCATTAAGGTAATGTGCTACCTGCTTTCCTTTTATGTACTGGATTATCTCAATGAAGGCACCAAGGAATGACTGTTTCAGTGTCAACAGAACCTCTGTCCTATCATCCTGTTCTATAAATCAGTTAATTGTCCCTTCGACATGTGATGTAGAACAGTATTAATTCTGGAAGGAGCAAGCATTGTATTACAAATTTATTTCAAAAATGCACATACCGCAGTTGGATAGATAGTGTGAACTCTGTGGTGAAATTAATTCTTAATTTTAAACTTTTAATATTCAAGTTTTGCTGTGGTGAGTATGTCTTGCTGTAATTCACCAGTAAAAATTGATCTGTTTGTGGCATACACTTTGCAAGGTTTTGTATTTTTGTACTTTTGGAGCTAGAATGTAAAACAAAGAATTAAAAATTTTGTTTTGGAATTTTAGTCATCCATTACCAGTAGAAAGGAGTTTTTTAAAAAAATAAATCACAAAGAAATATATTTAAAGACAAGTCTTTGCTATACAAATAATTTTACCACTTATTAAAGGCTTAATTAATTTTGTATGCTATTGAAATATTTTCGCGTCTTCAGGAAGGGACATTAGCCTTCTCTTTATCTCTACTGCTTTCTCTAGAAAATGAAGATGGCTCACTTGTATCCTCTGGGCACTGTGGTGATCCTACTCTTTACACATCTAGCTCTGTGCTTCTTGCTTTATGTAGTGAGCCCTGAGTTGCAATTACACAATCTCCCTTTTGTGTTTGTTCTACAGTCATTTCAGAACAAAGGTGAGGTTTTATTCGTTATAATTACAAGACTGAGCTAGTGTGTCTGGTGATGAATAGAATTGGGCTTTTACCCATTCAACACACCTCAGTAAGAGAAAGGGCTTCTACATATCAACCATAATGATTGAGAGCCGCTAGCCTGAATTGTGATTTCAATTTCAGCCTTTCATATATTTTTTTTGTCCCGGTGATTTTTTTTTAATTCACTTCTTTCTGGTACAATCAGCTGCTCCCCTTTTGTATATCACTAAGTTATTAGGAAACACATATAAAGTGAAATATAATCGTCTGGTAAAAAATGGAGAAAGAATAAAAGTGGGAACAAGGAGGACAAAACCACGGCTACTTTGAAGTCTGATATGAATTTCTACTGGTTCAGTTCTCTGAGCTGTAGTAATCCCTGGAAATGAGGACTGGGTACTTCAGGGTCTGGGAAATGATCTACTTTTTCCTATTCCTGGCTGGCCTTCTCTACAGAACAGATGTTTTCTTCACTGAATGGACACAAATATAGCAAATTCAGTCACACAAAAGTCAATGCTATGATGTGGAAGGTTTTAATAATTGGTGGTGTGTGTCTAGATTTCTACCCCAAGTTTATTTCCAATCTCTTTATTTTCTCAAATGTATTCAACTGTTCTGAAACTGCAAATGGATTCCATGAACCCTTTACCATAAAATATTTTGAACTCTTATCATTATACAAGTTATCACTATGCCTGCTTTCAAGGAGACCTCCTCGAACATTTTTCTGGGTACAAACATTAGACAGCAATGTGTTACCAGAAGGACAAGAAATTTACTTATGTTGGCAAAAAATAGTGTCTAAACAAAGTCTTACAAAGGGCTTATTCAGATTCTGGACGGTCTTCTGATCTTCAGTCCACAACAGGACACCAAAGGAGTCAGGTTCTGATCAGTGAAGCAGCAAGAGAGTGGATGCACTTGTCAGCAAAAGCAAACTAATAGAAACAGACAAAAGCCACCAAGAGATTCTGTCCACATATTGGGTAGGTCTTTCCACTTCAAGTGACAATCACTCAAAGATATGCTCAGCAGCTTGCTTTACCTCATCCAATCATGTTGATCAATGACTACCCATCACACTTATGGTCCCTTATTTTAAATGATTTTTAGTTGGAATAAAATTATCTTAAAATAGTTCTCTAATTACTGACAACTACAATTCTGCTATTTACCATTTAGTTGTTTTATTAATCAATTAATATTTTACTGAAATTTGTTGATATTTGATATACTAAGGCAATTCCATTATTCTTCAGAAAACTTCAAATTTCTTACCTCAATGTCTTTGCTTATTTTGACCCAAATTAACTCCTGCTATACTTGTCTTGTTTTTCAGTAATGAGCTCATTTTCTCCCCCATATGCAGACTTCTTCACACCCTGATCTTTGTTCCATATCATATGAATACCATCATTCAACAAAAACCTCTAGAGTTAGCACTGAATGTCATCTCTCAATTTAACCACCAGAAACAGCAATTTGAGAGTCCAGCATCATGGCTCAGTGGGTAATGGTATGTGCTTACAAGCATGTTGACTACCTTTCAAATTCTAGAACCTACAGAATAACCTCCATACTCACTGAATGATGTGCAGGTACTTGCATGCATACACATATGTGTACACAGGCACAAATTTACAAAACAATTTATTAAATTAGTGAAAGTACTTTAAAAAAACACAAGTTCAAACATGAGTAAACAAATCTGAATAAGTTTTCTTATAGAAACCATTCTCTAACTGCATTAAATATTCATGTTGTATGTGGAGAGAGCTAATTATATATTAGCATGTGATATATAAGATTTAACTATTTTAATATGTATATGTGCAAATGTAGAATATAAGTATAAAATTTATATTTTAGAAGCAACGGAATGTTGAGTTGATTTCCTTTTTAATCCTTGCTTATCATTAAAAACTTGCTAAACATGAATCATTAAGTAAAAATCCCATATAGGCATGTGCTACCTTTATACATATTGGTCATGGAGGCCCCTGAGGCTTCCAAAACAAAACAGTCATTCACCATGGTTGCCTACCAAAATTAGATTGTAAGATCTTATGGTTGGAGACATGTAATGTTTTGGGTCCATGACATTACAAAATCCTTGAGAACTGGATTGGAAGCAAATTCCATGCTCACTAGCTATCTAGTGCTGAAGGTGTGGCACAGAATGCTAAGGGAGATATGATCAAAATCTTACTCAACTGAGGGCTCTGAAGGGCTACCCTACAAAATGGCAAGATAGGAAGTGCTCACTGGATCAATTACGGCAAGTCAGTAGTAGGGTTAACCGACCACTCTGAATTTCAAGCCAAGTATACAAGAAGCCCAGGACAAGTATACAAGAAAACCCAGAGAATCAACTACCGTGAACCTACAGAGGCTCTCAGAGACTGAATTGCCAACCAGAAAGCATCCATGAGACAAAACTATGCGCCTTGGCAATGTGTAACAATTGTGTGGCTAAGTCTTCTCAAGAACAGCACTGTCTCTGACTTGTATGCCTGCCTTCAGATCGCTTTCCCCTAACTGTGCTCCTTGTCTAACCTCAATAGGAGAAAATGCACTTAAGTCCTACTGCAACTTTATATGCCAATGTGGGTTGATATCCATGGGAAGCTTCCCTTTTCTGAGGAGAAAGAGACAAACAGTGAATGGGAGCAGAGGTAAGAGGAGATAACTGGAAGAAGGGGGGTGGAAGCTGTGATATGGAGATAAAGTAAGTAAATTAATTAATAATATAAAAATAGAAAAGAAAACCAGAAGGAAGGCATGTTAAATTTCTGAATTGAAATGTCAAGACTTAGACCTAAATGAATTGGATTTCTTATAAAGTTCTGGGTTGTCACAACTTACCCCTGGGTCTTGGAGACACGTTTAACTTTAATGATAATCTGTCAAGATCTGAGGTTTCCCTAAACTATAATCACTTGGATGTTATGAGAAAAGCTGGGAATTTCAACTTCTCTGTTGCAAAGGAACCTCATACCAACCTTATCCAGCAGTGTGCGAGGAATTAGTTTTCCTTCCTCTATGTCCTTACCCAAGGGGTTCTGCTTGCACTTTATAAATAACTTTTGTAGTGGTTTGTATAGTAAAGCCTTTCTGTCTGGCTTTAAGTGAAATCATAGTAAAGCCTTTGCGTCAGGCTTTGAGTTGAAACGTTTCAGCAATTCTTTTGCTACGTTTGGGACAGTCAGTAGAAGCTGAGAAATCACTTTGAAACTGTTTGATCATTAAAGAACATTGTCTCCCTAGAGAACCTACACTTGGTGACAATGGGAACTTGCTGCTGTGACTCGGTCCTAAGGCACTACCTGCACACCTAGGCCTCTTTCTTTTGGTTATGCCTCGCCATGGTCCAGTCGGACTGAGATTTGTATGGTTCATCTGTTGCATGGGCAGTAAAGGCAAAGCAACGTTGGTAGCTGGAGCCTTTCCCAGGTCCAATGAACTGCGTGTAATGTTTCAATAACGTAACTAGAGTGAGCAGGATGGGTGCCAGTCCTTTCCAGGAAGGCTGAACACATTTTCTCTGTTGGAATATGAGGGTTTATCATCTTCTTGTGCACTTCTACTGCACTACCTACAACTGGCATGAAACAATACATTTTATGAGTTGAGACACACAGCAAGTGGGATTTGCTCTGAAGACTTGATTCTAGCTAAGAATCCATTAGTAGCTTATAGCCATTGGGGACAGAAGACTTGCTTACTACTAGTTTGGTTCTCATGCCTTATTGCATGATCTTATGTCTATATGCATATGATAACATTAATTGAACTCAGTGGCTTAAAATAATCAGTAAATGGGGGGTGATGAATTTGGAGGGGATGTGATAGGGTGGTTTTGGAACTTTTTAAATAAGGTAGCGGGCCCCCATGACCAGATGGCTTTCTGAGACAGTACAAAATGAGGGACTCCCTCTCTTATTTGGGCTTCCTTGTCTCTCCCTCTGTTTGGAGAGTGTCCCTGAACAGTGGTGGCAGGCTTTGTCTGAAAACTGCCTTTGTACAGAGCTCTCTGCAAGATGGGATAACTCAGCACGTACATCCAAATCTGGCTTCCCATATTAGGTGCTGTATTATAACCCATCGGCCCTTTCTGACCATTGGATGCTGTGAACAATTAGCCCCCCTTCACCCATATACCTAAAATAGCCCTTATATATCCTATCCCTGAAACAGTAAAGTAGATTTGTCTCATTGCAGCAGTCTCCAGAGGTCATTCTGTCATACTTAAGGCCAACCAAACCCTGCTATCTGCCTCTGCTACTTTTGTTTCCTCAGGCTGGTAGCCAACAGTCTCAGGAAAAAGGAGGATGCAACATGGGCACTATGGGCAGATGACTGGGAATGAGAGATCAATCGGTCCAAGATTCAGGATATATCGAATATGCATGAAACTTTCAAAGAATAAGTAAAAACGCTGGTTTTAAAGTCTGTAAACTACAATTGATGCTTCTCAATTCCTGAGTGTATCCTTTCTTTACCTCTACTCAGGCAAGTAACCAATAAATTTCTTTTTTTAATTTAATTTAATTTTTTTACTTATTCACTTTACATTCTGCTCACTGCCCTCTCTCCCTCCCAGTCACCCAGTCCCACTGTTCTTCCACCCTTCTCCGACCCTTCTTCTCTGAGTGTGTGGAACTCCCTGGATATTCCCCCACCATGGACTTCAAGTCTCTGTAAGGCTGGGTGCTTCCTCTCCCACTGAAGCCAGACAAGGCAGCCCAGCTAGTAAAGCATATCTCACACAGAGGCAACAGCCCTGACTCCAGTTGTTCAGGACTGACATGAAGTTCAAGCACATCTGACTATATCTATAAGCAGGGAGGCCTAGGTCCAGTCCGTGTATGTTCTTATTTCGAGATTCATAATATAGTTTACATTTCTTTTAATACTGAGAAAATGGTGCCCTGTTATCAAGAATTAATCAACGAGTTAATCACTGATAGATGATTTCATCTTTTATAGTGCATTTCCTCAGTGTGGGAGAAAGTGTATACATGCAGGGTAATACAAAGTATTTCAGATGTGTACAGTGTCAATGAAGGTAGTTCAGTATCATCAATGCCTATCTCAGACATGGACAGTTAACTGAGACATTTCAATAGATAGAACTTAGATAAGTGGAGAAATAGGGTATCATTTGAACAGTACTTGTATTAATGCAGAGTATTGATGGAAGAGAGAATTTGTGAGGTTGTATAAAATATTTAAAACATATTCAGAATTTCATTGTATATAAATCATTCAGGAACCTGGCCCCAATTCCATTTTCTCTGACTATGGCCTGGCCATATGACTTACCTATAGGAAGAAAGAAAAGGATGATACAAAGCCAAAAGGCAGGGAACAAAATGGCTGTATACTACTATCAGCTTCATAAAGTGGGTCTCATGGGATGTACATAACTTGAAAATGGGTATACAAGCGTGAAAGTGAAAAAAGAGGAAGACGTTGTGTAAACTCAAACACGTCTAGTATGTCGATCAACAGACCATGCATTCCCATCCCATTCTTCTTCTCTTAAATCTCCATCATACCTTAAACCTGGTAAACACAAATTAGATGCTGAGAATTATTTATACAAAAGAAGGATATAATATCATAAGAAAATATTATTAAAAGGAAAATTACTTTATCGTGTTTTGCTTCAAAATTAGCTGAACATTAAAAATTAAACAAAATCCTTGAGATTACTTTGCTTCTGTTCAAGTCTCAGCAAAGTTCTTTCAGTCTTGGTAAAAGCATTTTATCTTAATTTTCTGTCACTTGCTAGCCAATTGCATTATTGCCCATGGCTTCTATGGCCTTACTTATGCAGATTCTTATTTAGAGGTGAGCTGGGCACAGTCACCTTACAATCCATCCTCTGGCCCACAGTTCTTGTTGCCTTCCGCTGTAGCCTTGTGAGGCCCCAGGAACATTCAGTTTAGACTCCTCTTTAACTAATCCCCCATCTGCTGAGTCCACCTGGGGCAGAGCCAGTAGCTAGGAGCATCATCCTGTTCCATGGGACCCATTATCAGTCGCTTCTTGCTTCCCCAGGAGTCTTGCTGAAATCAGGAACATTCAGGCAAACAGAAAACTAGATGGAGATCACAGGAACACAGTCATCAAAAGTCAGGGTAATATGGCCACACCAGAGCTCTACTATCCAGCTACAGAAAGCTCTGGATACCCTAACATAGTCAAAGCATAAGAAAATAGCTTTAAATATAATCTTATAAAGATTACACAGGCGTTTAAAGAAGAAAGAAATAAAATCCTTAAAGAAATACATCAATCAATCAGAAAATTCAATCAACCAGGTGAAGGAAAGAAATAGAACTGATCAGAAAACTCTTAACTACGATGTGAAGAATGAGAATCGGTACCAATTCCATTCTTCTTCTGAGCCCATAGTGACAATACATAGTTTTAAAATATTTTTAAGAGGTTGCAATTTGATCAGAAAAAAAAACTATTGACAAAATTGACCCAAGTAAAAAATGTGAGGAAAAAACACTTGACCTGAGAAACTTCTGCTAGCACTCATCTTCTTCAATATTGTGATCACCTCTCCCTTGCAACAAACTTTTTCCTTCTCCAAATAATATAATGTACCCTAAATTTGTTTATTAAGTATAAATTAATTATCAAATGGAAAGTCAGACTTAAATGTACACACATTTAAATTATAGATTCCTAAATCATATATGTACAATCCTACATATGAGGCCAACCACGGCTCAATCAACCTCATAATAAACTATGTAATAACCAAGTGATCAATAAAATTATTGGTCCATAGTGCAGAAGTGGTGTCTTTGATCACATACTCATTTTTTTGCCATAAACATTCCTTGTTCTTTAAAAAAATAACCATTTATTTACAATAGCAATTGAATGTGAGTGTTTGGAACCACATAATATGGACTCGGTTCAGAGCTAACCAGCATACTTTAGAAGAACAACAATTTGAATTTCTCCTTGAGCAAATATCTAGTACATTTTTCAGTTCCGAATGCATGAGGACTCTAAAAAAAACATATGAAGGTTAAGTTATTATCATTATACCTTATAATAATGTACTAATGGACCTGAAAATTGAGTCTGGGCCTCCTTTGGAATTTGTGTGCCTTTCTCATTGTGATACCACTTGTCAAGGAGAACTCTTAGGTACATTTAATCAATCTCAATTAAAATGATAGCCGAGATAAGCACTGGCCCTTTAGTGAGAATAATTTCAGTTTTACTTGGTATTGGTTTGATGGTGTTGGGTGACTTTTCTTTTTTTTCTGTGACAAGGAAGAGGAGAGAGAACATCATTCTCATGCTGATGATGTGTTCTGAGACAAAGGCTGGAACATTTTCTTTAGCAGTACCTGTTTGCTTATGTCTTAAAAGCAGACTCAGAGAGTTCCCATTTGCAGATAAAACAGAAATACTCAATGGCCCAAGCTCAAGGAAAAAACAAGGGAAGCTGAGGCAGAGGAGAAAACACAGTCAATCAAATATCAGCAATATCAACAACCATGGCATTACCAAAGACAGCAGTATTGGCCAGCAGCCCAAGACTGTTTCTGTCATTCTTTTCATTGTTGGGGTACAGGTTCAGCTGGCATCAAATTTGGGAGAATTAGTTATGAATGCAGTTATGTCATTACTGCTGTTCTGTGAAAATAAAACACATTAAATTGTTTCTACTCAAATTCTGGAGAATCCCATTCTGTGGAAACTATATAAAGACCATGAATAAAAATGAAAACATGGGTAACTTTTTCCATCACTAGAAAAAAACTTGCATTTAATAATTTTCAGAAAATATTTAGGTGCAAGTGGATGCAAATGCTGAAAAAATAGATCCACTTAATAAGCACCCTTGGAGGGTTTCATTCAGTCTGAAAGAACTAGGCATAAGCAGTAGACTTGCTTACTCTAAATGAACAATATACTTGAAATAGTGTGTGTGTGTGTGTGTGTGTGTGTGTGTGTGTGTGTGTGTGTGTGTATTTTATGTGTATGAGTGTATTCCTGTCTAGGCTTCACTTGTACACAGTACCTCCAGAGACATGCAGAGGGCAAAAGAGCCCCTGGAACTGCAGTTACAGGTGTCTGAATTGCCATGTATGTTGATACCTAATCTCTATCCTGCCAGTATGTCTAGCCGTGGAACTGTCTCTTCAGTCTCACAGTAATATATTAAAGTACAGCTATTCAGACTAAACAATGGAAAAGATTCAAGAGTTGAAAAAAAGAAAACAGAATCTTCCTACAATGGGAGAAACTGGAAGAGAATCAGTGATTCTGGCCTATCAATGTTAGAAAACATTGTATTATATGCATTCATTTTCAAATTAAATCAATCAATCAATCAATTAATTGATGAATAAATAAATAAATAAATAAATAAACAAATAAAATGAAACTTTGGAAAAATGGAGCGGCCAGTCTTTGAAGGCTTCTAGATATAACAACACTCAGACGAAAGTTGGAGAGTGACCTTTAAAGAATTTTTTTGGATGTGTGTTCTTTATAAGTATTATCCATGGGTCACTTGACATCACTGTCTATATAACAGTTGGAACTCATGTAGAAAACTGCAGGCTTGTTGCTTTGATGTGTTAGAAAACAGAGTTTAAAGCTGGCAAAGGGGCTGGAAATAAAAATAGTCTCGAAGCAGAGAAAAGCATGGATCCCTGACCCCGAACTTCGCATATGATATCTATGGCTGACCTCTTATTTTTCACACGCCTGAATATAAACTAGCAGAAAACAGCAGTTGTATAGCAGAAAAACTCAAGTAGAAGTCTCAGTTGTTCTGTAACACAGAGATATTTAAGAGATTTTAAAGCCCTCAATTCTTCCCCTCACCCTTCCATAAAACTCCCTGAGTCTAAGGTTTGGCTATAGTTCTCTGCATTTGTTTCTGTTGGATGTTATGGGGTACAGGGCTCCCTCTTCTAAAAAGAAAAGGGGAGTGGGGACCACTTCTGTGTAAGTAGGGACTGGGAGAAGGGGCCTGATGTTGTGTTGTAAAGTGAATGCATAAATAACTAAATCCATAGATACATAAAGAGAGTTTAGAGCTTATCGTTCACCAAATTAGGCCTGGTGTGATAATCATCCTGGTGTGAGCACCCCCTTAGTGTGACTACCACCTTTCACTGTCCACTAAAACCCCCTGAGGATTATAGATTCAGATGAGAGACTAGGACTGACTAGTTATCATAATGCTGAAATCCGGTCTGAACAAAATTCTAACAAACTATGGCTCCAGCTGCTTAAGTGGCAGAGGATGGCTTTGTCTGGCATCAATGGGAAGAGATGGCCTGGGTCGAGCCCCAGTGTAGAATGTCAGTGAGTGAGGGAGTAGGTGGGTCGGTGGGTGAGTGAGTGGGTGGGTGGGTGAGTGGGTGGGTGGGTGAGTGAGTGAGGGAGTGGGTGGGTGGGTGAGTGAGTGAGTGAGTGGGTGAGTGAGTGGGTGGGTGGGTGGGGGAACACCCTCATAGAGGCAGGGGTTGTGGGGGGTAATGGGGGTTTCTGTAGGGGAAACCAGGAAAGGGAATAACACTTGAAATGTAAATAAAGAAAATATCCAATAAAAGAAAAAATGGTTATAATATCAAAAAATAAAGCAAATAGTACACAATTAACCAATGATTCACTTCTTTACATGAAAAAAATTTTGCAAAAAAAAGGTAATTGAATCTAGAATCTACAAAGTCCTGTATCTTCAAAATTTCTAGTGTAAAATAGAAATGTAAAGAAATGATGTGTTAGCTTTTCGTGAAGACTATATGAGAACAAATATTCAAGAGAAATACTGTCACTGTGATAAAAATCTCAGCACAGAAATCGATAAATTGTTGTAATATTTGTTAAGAAGAATAAATAAAAGATGTTGAAGAAATTATAAGAAAGATATTAAAGTCTGAGAAAATGAAAATAGACTAATAAAAATGATTCAGTCTGAAGAAATGCCTATAAACAGGATCAAAGAGCCTCCACAACCAAATGAGGCAATATTTCTACTGGGTCAGCATGAATGCAACAGTCCCCCTTAAGGAAAGGAGAGAAGATGTAGAGGGCATATATTAATGTCTGTGATAACATTCCCGATGCTGGCTGCCCTGAACATATGCTAAGTCTTTTCATAGCAACCACGTTAGTTCTTCTCTGACCTCCATGACAAACATACATTTAAACTGATACTATATGTACGCAAAATGAAACCCAGATGCCTGACTTTCAAAACTAAAGAATACTGACAGGTAGATGTTGCTGCACATAATCCTAAGTCCTCATGCCAAAGCTAAGAGGTCAGATACATCCTTCCTGCCATTACTAGTTAATAGTTTTATTATTTTAATTATCCTGTCTGGTTCCCACTGTTTAACAGGAATGCCTTCTCTTCATCTTTACAAACTAAGGAGGATGCGTTCTCAGAGTCATCATGATGTAGCAACACCTCACAGACTGTCATAAAGAAGTTAATGATTACTGAGGAATGGTTTTATTAACTTACCGAAAACCTATATGTAGGGGCTACAGAGTTGGCCTTTTGGTGAGTTCTTGATTCACAAGCATGAAGACAGGATTTCAGATTTGCAGCACACAGGCAAATGCCACTTAGGTGTGGCAGCATGAGACTTAGTACCAGCACTTGACAGGTGGAGAGTTATCTAGAACAGCTGAATTGGCAGCTTGAAGAATCCTGCTTCAAAAGGTAAGGTGGGATATGATCGATGAAGACAGAAATTGACCTCTGTCTTCTGCATACACATATATACCTATGTTATAAACCTGCACCACACATGTCCACACATACAAAAACAGATCTCTTTCTGTCTCTCTCTGTCTCTGCCTCTCTCTAGTCTCTCTATCTCTCTGTCTCTCTCTGTCTCTCTGTCTTTGTCTCTGTCACACACACACACACACACACACACACACACTTATAAACATATCCATAGAATTCAGCATATACGCTGGCCAGTGATGCTTCTAAGCCAGCTCTTCTCTTCTGACAAAAAATTAAGGTCACATATCTCCTTCCCTCCAGGTTCATTGACACACGAGAGGATTTTAACTAGACGTTGGCCAGTACAATAAATCAATTTCACTATGCCCAACCCCACACAGCGATATCAAAAATTGGGAGCTTCTGAACACATACCAACATATCACTGGCATGTTCTAAGAATTGTACATAAGTGACTGAAGGTAAGGCTTGAATTTTTAATGCGAATGAAAAAAAGAATCAAATTTAAAGCGTATCTTTATACGCATGATGACTTTACAGCACAGGAGAACGACAGCTCATTTTATCTAGCGTAATTCTCACTCTTTCCTCTGGTGATGGAAGATGGCTGAATGAATTACAGGAGGGACCTGAAGAGACCACAGGACTGGTGATGTAGGTTTCTGTTATTTCTGTATACAACTTTGTGTCTGAATTTGTGGACTATTGAGAAATTCATGCCTAAGTCACATGCTGTCGCGATTTGCATATGCTTGGTCCAGGGAGTGGCACTATTAGAAGGTGTGATCTTGTTGGAGGAATGGTGTCACTGTGGAGCTGGGCTTGGAGACCCCGCTTCTAGCTGCCTGGGGATGCTCTGTCTGTCCCTGGCTTCCTTGGGGTGAAGATGTAGAACTCAGCTCCTCCCGCATCATGCCTGCCTGGATGCTGCAATATTGCCACGTTACCTCCTTGATAATAATGGACTGGACCTCTGAACCTGTACGCCAGCCCCAATTAAATGTTGTCCTTTATAAAACTCCTGTTGGTCATGGTGTCTCTTCACAGCAATAAGACCCTAACTAAGACACATGCCTTCCTCTGAGCTGGAGATAAGGCTTGAGTTCACTCATGCTCAGTCTGAGATTGCAAAAGCTATGGCTTCTCTCAGGAAAAGGCATTTTTCACCAAGGAAAAAGGCAAATCCAAGTTACGAGTAACATATAATACCAGGTCTCATATGTGTGCAGTAGTCCAAGTTAAGTAGATAAGGCATAGTAATCACACTAATTATTAGCCCAACTCATTGAAGGGCAGGGTAATTGTTTCCCTAGATCATGAGGTCTTTTGTCCTTACTACATATGCATGAAATTATACATGTGTGTGTTACCTTTTATGATTATAATTCAATTACTATATTTTACTCTTCCTTTTTCTCCCTCCAAACCCATGTATGACCCACTTTGGTCTCTTTCAAATTCATGGTCTTTTTTTCTTTGTTTATATATGTAAATATATGTATTATATATAATATATATACATATATATATATCCTGGTCATACATATTCACAACCTGCTCAGTCTGTGTGGTGTTATATGCTTTTGGAGGTGAACTTCTGATATTCGATATCTAATTTGTGCAGTCTTCCTTGGGAAAAATTATTTCTCCTGGTCTCAGAATTCCTTAATTGTCTATACCTCTTGGTCTAGGATTGAGAGGGTCACTCTCTAATTATGGAATGAAGGAGGGAAAGAAATACTGAGGCGGAGGGAAAAGGATAAAATAATGGTAAGTCTTTCTGAAAAAGTAATAAGGAGCATACTATTAAATATCTACCTACAATACCTATAATTCATGTATATCTCTGTATAAATGTGCACATAAAGTTTAAATAAAATTTTCCCATCTGGACTGACAATGGTTTTCCAAGATACAAAAACTATCTTACAATAAAAACAAAACAAAACAACAAAATACCAGGTATAAAAAATGCAAAAAAAAACAACCAACCAAACAAAAAACAAACAAAACAAACAAAACAAAAACCATCTTTTGAGTGTAGGGCAGGTTGTTCTACAGATTCCTAAAACCTTATAGGCTCTTGCTATGGCCCCGGGTTGCCCCACCCCACAAAGGTGAAAGACAGGTCTCTATTCCCGAGGATGCCGTATGGCTCAGATACAAGTTCCAGGGGTTCCCAGCCCGACATGACCTTACAGCCTCCTCCCTAAGGGTTAGCCTTTATGAACCAGAAAACGACATGCAGGTCTTTTATGCCAGCTGAGTCTTCTGAACGGACCAAATTCCTCCTTCACCACAGCCCTATTTGACTAAGGTCCCAACCAAATTCGTAGTTTCCCCGACACTGTCTTCCCCAGCAAACACAGATCCAAAGGGCTAGGAGTTTGTGACACTAACCTGGGTGAAAGAAAAATGGAAAAAAAAAGACGAACTAATATTTTTCTAATGTTATGCGAGTATAAAAAGAAAGAACTGGAGTTTAATCTTCTGTGAGGGTTTTCAAGCAATCCGGGGTTTAGCATGAGCAATATTAAACGCAATCTGAAACTTTGAGAAAAAAATGTGACTTTATGTTTTTTAGTCTTATTTAAAATGAATGAGGCTGCCATTTCCCATCTCAACAACTGTATTTTATAAAGCTATGCTTTGCAGGTTGATCCCACTGCACACGGGGATTACCAGAGAGGTAGTGCTCATCTTTCCGGAGCGGAGGAGTGGCCCCTTGAGACCAGCTAAAGAGATGAGCAGAGGAAGGTAAATCTCTGACTTTCAACATATTTTTCTCCTTTTCAGCCCCTCTGCTCTTCCCCTAGGTTTTCACATTGTTACAAAAGCTCCTTCCGCCTTACTGCGCTTTGAACCTACTTTTGCCCAGGGTGAAGTTCGTCCACAAATTCCAGACCAAAGTCCTCCGAGGAGAGAAGAATGGGGGCGGGAGGGAGGGAATCAGTTAACAAGTGTCTGTTGTAACTGAACAGTTCTGAAGAGACTCCTGTGTTCTGTCTGCTAGATCAAGATATCACCTTTACAACAAAGCCCAGCAAAGCATGTTAGGATTCTGTATCCCAGACCTGCATTTTAATTCTTTCAGGAATGTAAGTATGAAATTTATATATTCTTCTTTTTTTAATTTTTGGGTTTTTCAATGCCAGTGATTGAATCCATGGCTTCCCACAGGTTAAGCAAATATATGATACTGAGCTATATTCCCAGTCTTAAATTTTAATAATTGGCCATCTATCCTCTTAGCTCTCCACTCTCCTAAACTCTACTATTTCCGATTGACTCATTTTATCTTCCCAAACTACTGAAAAAAACAAAACAAAAAAAAATCTCTTTTCTCTTTCACATATCCATTAAATATGAGCATCTTTTAAGAAGCATTTCATATCCTAGCACTTCTACCCCAAGCTGTCAAACAGTCCGGTGTAAATTCTTTGGTCCACTATTGAAACCCTGTGGTGTTTATTATCAGAAAAATCAATTGTTTCTTATCTGCTTCTCATTATTATTCCTATAGTTTCTGTCCTTGTTGCCAAAGCAACCTGCACTTTTTCTCCCACAGCTACAGTTTAGAGATATATTTACTGACTGACTAAACTCCCCTACTCTCGTATATGGGCTATTTCATTTCTCATGCAACTATTTCTCCATCTGGTAGTTTCAGCATACGTCGGTGTCATCTATATTACTTGGGGGGAAAAGAAGGAAAAAGAGGGAAAGGAAAGACAATGAAGTCAAGGCAATATAGTTTGATTAAAATTATCAGACTTTGCTCAAACCAATAAAAGACAAACCCTTAGTCCTCTGGGTTCTCTTCGTCTTACTTGTGAAATGGATCTAAGAGCAGGAAGCTAATTTATTAATGAGTTCAACTCTATACACTATGGAGGCTTTCCAAATGGAATGGGGCTTCCTTCTTCATTGTCTAAAGTTTAGGAGCGATTTTAGAAAACAAATGGTATTCGGTATGGATTATCAAAGTTGTCACATTCAAGCACATCTACTGCGGGAAAGTATTGGTGTGCTAAGACCAAGGCATTTAAAGAGCTGGAAGAAAGATTGGTGTGGTTGACCAGTGTTCAAAGCCCTGTAAGCCTAGCTCCTCTGGGAAAGTTAAGACAAAGTAATTACAATTTTGAAGTCAGGCTGGACTCCATGGAAGGTTCAAAGCCACCCTGGTAAACTTTTTGAGAATCTTTTTCAATAAATACATATTTTTTTAAAAAAGGAGAGAGTGTGAGGATGGTCCAATCATCAGAGAGCTTTTCCTAGCATGTGTGAAGGCCTAGGCTCAATCATCAACACAGAAAATAAATGGGTGGCACTATTGAACGAAGGATTAAAAGGCCGTGTATGAAAAGGTAGTGCATGTGATATATCGGCTAACAAATCTTCCTTCCCTCCAGAATCATTTCACAGTGGTTCTAACTTTGAAAATGCTGGAATCTGAGTCACTGGGACATTTGGAAAGGCTGAGAATGTGGATATGAGATTCAGAACTTGCAATTATTCTGGTACAGCATATGTCACTAGAACTTGCTAAAGTTCTGCTGAATGCCTCTGCTGTGCTCAGGAGCCTAACAGGACTCATGGATTCTTATGAACTTGTCTTTCACTTAACACACATGTTGCGTGATGAGCTCTGCCATTTGCAGTTCATTTATTCTTTTATCCATTCGCATGCTTCAGTCATCCCACGGGACCGGTTCGCATTTACAAGTTAGAAAAAAAAATAGACTTGTTTAGGTTACTCATAGATAAAGTAGAAACACTATTATCTTTTGGGAATAGCTAGTTAACTCCAAGAGTATGAAGGCCTAGGAAGAGAAAAATGGTTGTGTCCCCAGGAAGACAGTAGTCCTGGTGATCAATGGTTCCTATAGTTTTCTAACACAACATGAATACAACTTATGAAATATGAAGGAGGATAAAAAGTAGAAGGTTTTTTTAAAATCTCAGATAAAAAGTCTCTCTTCATATAGACTAATGCTTAACCAATTAATGCATTGGCCTCCTGCCCACATTTAATGTACAATGTCACTTAGGAGCACATAGGATTTTCTCAAACAGAACTGTTTCATCAAGGGAAGGTGATAATTATTACAAGCAAGTCCATTAATATTATCAAGGCAGTTGGTTGCTGATGAGGCACAGAGCCTATGGTATTGAGAATTTGCATTTCTGATGCCCTATCGGCTAGGAAAAGGCACCACTAGTATTTATAATAGTAAGAGGCAAGTCAAGTCAGTGAGATATTGTACCTTATTTGTCCTGTCAAGACTTCACAACAGACTCAAAAAACGTGGGATTTACAATCTAAAGAATATCAGATACCTTTGCTAAATTAAAATCATATATGAATAAGTTAAGGTCAATTTTTTGTCTTATTACCTTCATTAAGAACAAAGCAACACCTTGTGATTTGAATTGCATTATATCACAAAAGCCTTACACAGCTGGGGCAAGCACTAAATGTTGCTATATCTGTATGTGTGCATGTGTGTGCGTGTGTGTGTGTGTGTGTGTGTGTGTGCATTCATGTGTGTGTGCATATATGTGTGTGTGCACGCATGTGTGTGTGTATGTGCGTGCATGTGTGCATGTGCGTGTGTGTATGTGTGTATGTGTAATTAAAAGATCATTGTCATAAAGGAACTGCTACTGTGTAAGCTAATTTTCAAAATAAAACAAAAGAGAGAAAGCAGGTGGTGGTAGGATTTTTAACAGTCCACTGAGGTGTAATGAGAGCTACTAAGCAGTCTATATAACTGATTAAATACTTAAGTGGGCTGCTCCCTTTTGAATCCCACGTCAAAGCTCTTGGCTATGAATTATTCTTTCCCTGAGCACCTATTCTCTTTATTAAACTACTCTTAACCCCTCCCCGCTATGTTTACATCTATGATTGTATTGCATTATGTCATATTATATTATATTTATTATGTATGGTATATGGCGTGTGTGTGTGTGTGTGTGTGTGTGTGTGTGTGTGTGTGTGTAAAGAAACACCACGTGTTCTAGGGTCCAAACTCATGTTTTCAGCCATGTGTTTTTAGCCTGCTGAGCCATCTTGATGACCAAAATCTCAGTGAACTTCAACTTTGCTTCAAAAAAATATCACATACCAGCTTTCTGACTGCATCCCACTCTTTTGCACCAGTACTAGCAGTACTAGAGATGAAGAGCTTCCTTGAAAGCATAAGGGAGCGTTTACAATTATTCCTTGCTTGTGAGTTTTGTATTCTTCAGAAAAAAACCACATAAATCATATGTTTCTTTGAGATATTGTTTGGTAGATCTGTTTATAGGTATAAGACTAGCAAGGCTCACATACTTTTCATGGTGAAAAATATCTGTGAGTCATCAAGAGGAAATTCCTCCTAAGCTTTCAGTACATATAAACTGAGTTATTTAGAAAACTGAGAGAAGAAAGAGTGCATAGTAGGCGCTTTGTGCCAGGACAGGGTAAATTCGGAGTTACATCTCTACAACTTCAGAGACAAGTCTATGCCTTCCTCCATGCTGATTAAAGAGCGCATGGTAGCTGATGTAAAATCTGAAATGTAAGTGGGTACAGAAGTAGAAAACCATTATCTAAGATTGGACTCATGCCATGAATAGGCAAAGTATTTTCCAGGAGTCTGTACCTGTTTTTGTCTTTAACGAAGTTTTACTGGAACACAGCTATGTCCCCTTTCATACATATCATTGAAAGTTGGTTCATGCTGTGACAATAGAGCTTCAGTCGCATTAATAGAGATTTTATGACCTGTGGGCCACCAAGCATAAAACATTGACTCTTCGGGCCTTTGAAAGATCATGAATGGTTCTTCTTCTACATGACTAGACTGTGCTAATAGGGAAAACAAGAGGAGGCGTCTAGGAGGTAAATAAAAATTGTGGAATAGATTTGACAAGCTGGCATTGCCCATGACTACTACAACTGCAAGAACAACATATATTACAGAAATAAGAAAAGTTTAAGTAATATGCTATCAATATTACATGACAAGAAGAACATCTATATTTAAAAACTATAGAAGATTTTAATTTCATAGCAGATTCTATTTTTAAAACATAATCTCAAAATACTACAATATAGTCTGGAATTAATGAACAGCTAGAAATTACGAAGAAGCCATGAATAGGTTTCCGTTTTCACTCACCTGTTGAAATGGTCCATTTGTTCTATCAGATTTTTTAACTGATTCTCTGTCAGTGCTCAAGATTCCATGTACATTGATTCACATAAGAGAGAAGTGGACATGGCTAAGTGTCTCTCTAGTGTGAGGGGAGAAATAATTCACCAGTAACTCTTCTTACAATGGCTGCTTCACACAACATTCACAGTGATTTTTCATTTTCTTGTGGAAACCTTTTAAGGTGGTGAATGCTTTTAACAGAAAAAAAAATTGTTAACGCTTCAACTGTGTTTGTGCAAGTATTAAAAATGATCATTAGACTGTAGAAAGTTCTAGAATATTCCTTGTCAGGCATGGTGAAAATTGGCTGCTGTAGGCTGGATTCTTTTAAAACGTATCTTGACTGATTTCTGAAATTTACTACTTATGGAAAAGTTTACTTAGAACATTTTCTCTTCCTTGCTTTTTCTGCTTTTCAATATTTTAAACACGTTTCTTTGATCTTCCTTAGACTGGATTCTGAGAGAGATATGTTATAATGGTCCCATTTGTCCCTCTATATTTGACCTGTAATTTTACTCTGACTTTCTTCAGGACTTTTACTTTATTGTTCAGGAGAATGCCTAGGATGTACTTGTCTATAAAAGAAATGGTTCCGCATAACTTAATTTTCTTTATTTATTTTGGTCTCTTTGTTAGATCCTAAATCTGGGTGGATTGCAAGCTGCTGATTTAGTTAGCAGTCTGTGAAGGATTTTGTTAACAGGATTTCAAGCATTTCCTGAGTGACATCTTTTCTGAGAATGTAAGGATTAAGAGTTTATTATCCAAGTACTTTAGATATGCACCCTCGATGTTTTATATTAACTAATTTTCTCATCTTTCTTTTACTTTGATAAGATCACTTGAAGTTTCTTTGCACATCTTATAGATGGTAAATTAATAAAATTACAGGGGATAGATTAAAGCTACATAGCTATCTAGGTGAGAGGTAGGTGGCTGGTAGGTAGATAGAAGACAGAGAGCACCTTTAACATCTTTCTAAACTTCTTACTTCGTTTAATGATAGGATAATGCTCCTTGGGAAAAGTTTCCAAGCACCTTTCCTCAAGGCTTCCGTAAATGTCACATTTGCAAAAAAAAGGAGTTTTCGGGTATGGTTCAACTTAAAGATTTGAGATCGGAAAGTTGTCCTGGATCAGTTGAATTAGGTTTCAAATAATTCTAGCATACGAACACTGTGAATCTTGTTTGGAGGCAGACGTGATGAGTCACAAGGAAAGTCACATGGAGTTTAGGGACCAGAAGATGAACAAGAAATATCAGCTGTGCAACTGCAGAGTTGAATTATGGCCAAAGCTCCAAAGGCCAAAGCTATCATTTCCTTTATTAGATCTTGCTGTTTTTAGTACCAAGGTCCTTGCAAAGGTTTTGTTGTGATAAAAACTTTTATTTAGGCACTGTTATAAATGACATTTCAGAATAACAAGATTTAAAGTATTTTATAGGGGTTTGTTTAGAGTTAACACATAGAACACAATTGATCGATTTTAATGCAAATCTGTATTCATTTTGCTATTGTTTTTAAAGACATTAAAATAAACTTAAGTTGTTAGACTAGATCAGGTTTTTAAAAGGAAAAGCAAAAAAAAAAGCATTGTTTTCACTGATCTTCATTTGTTTCAAATTTAGTGTTCTTTCTTTCCTTAAATGTAAATGTTTCCTTGAATCCGATGAAGGGAGTGCCTTGGAGAGAAGGCTGTAGGATCTGATCAGCTGCTCACAGGCAGTGCAGGGATCTGTAGGGATGCAGCTTCTGTGACTCTCATGTAGATAGGTTTTATGTGATCCACTGCTTGTCAACCATCCGTGTTCTTATAAGTAACCCATTATTCATACACTGTTATGTACAGACTTCTTTGTAAAGAATTGTTTTCTATCTATGATGAGCAGACTATATATATATATATATATATATATATATATATATATATATATATATATATATATGAAAAGGACACCCATCCATTGGAGATTGTCCATTCTTTTTCATTTTTGAAGCATGTTTTCTCTATATATAGATTTTGGGATCTATGTAGAATTTCGGTCTCCAATCTTTCCCATTCATTACATATAACATTTTCTCTTTAGTTGATTCGAATCAAGCAAGAATTTCTAACAAAGTCTTCTAAAATTCTGATGTTCACTCCACTAAACTTTGAAGGGTTTTTCTTGTATCTCTTATGCCTGTCTTCCAAATTTTCTCTTTTATTTTCTTTCATGTTCTGAAACATAACTGTAGATACTGGTCTTGGTAGTCTCATGTTCTGAGGTCTATTGGAACCAGTTATTATTTCTTCAGACAGCCCACTTTCCTTTTACCCTTCATGACTCCAATCACAGCTGCATTCTGCCGTTGGATATTTCTTTGTTTCACTCTGGTCTCTTCTGTGTACAGAAGTTCAACTTCACGAGACCTTTCTTCCCATGTCCAGCCTCTCACTGACCCTGCTAAAGGTTCTGCTCATTTGAAATTTTTATCATATCCAGTACTTTCCTTTGAATGTGTCTTACAGCTCAGCTCTCACTTTTCCACTGTGTCATATATATATATATATATATATATATATATATATATATATATATATATATATATATGTATCCCTGTGCAGCACAGTATTTTCTATGGATAAAACTTACCTTAAACACAGCAAGTTAGTGATTGTCTGAGTATCTCAAAATGTGTAGTTTTCCTCTCTGTAGTATTAGCTTTCCATTCTTTTTGTTTGTTTCTTTGTTTGTCTTCTTGTTATTGTTTTAAATACTTTATTTAATTTGATGTTGCTGGTTGTGCCAACCTTTACAATAGTCACAAGTAATATAAAATATCTTCATGTGATGCTAACCAAGCAAGTGAAAGATCTGTATGAAAAGAACTTCAAGTCTCTGAAGAAAGAAATTGAAAAAGATCTCAAAAGATGGAAAGACCTCCCATGCTCTTGGATCAGCAAGATTAACAGTAAAAATGGTCATCTTACCAAAAGCAATGTACAGATTCGATGTACCCCCCACTAAAGTTCCAACTCAATTATTCACAGAGATAGAGAAATTTAAATTTATCTGGAGAAAGAAAAATTTCATTCTCAACATTAAAAGGACTTCTGTTGTTGCCAGTTGAAATTCTTACCCAAGACATTAAATGAGATAAATAACTCTTATGTCTGAAAATGGGTGTTTATTTTTCTTGCTGCTGGCCTTAATATTTGGTATTGATTTGAATGATTTAGTTATTAATTCGACTGACATTGATTTTTTGTTACCATGGTTACTGTTAGTACATTATACTCTTTAGATCTATGTAGATTTTTTTTCCCATAGAGGAAGGCTTGTTAATGGAGTCTTTCAGTTTTGTTTGCTGCTCTTCCTCACCTTTATAGTCTTGACCTACTGACACTGCAGCTTGGTTCTTGTGGACTTGGTCTTCACTGTGGTTTTGCTTCTATCTTTTTAGAAAGTTTTACAAAGAAGCTATGAAAAATGGACAAGAATATTTTGTCTTACATATAACTACCATCATAACATAGGGTAAATAAAGTGGGTGATTAGAAATAGGATAACCTGGAGGAAGAGTTACTGTAATAATTGGTCATATTTTATATATGTTCTGAAAGAAATAAATTCAAGATCAGCTAAAAAAATTCACAGGTTATAGTTATGCTTAGACGATAAAGATGAAGCACAATGAATATAATTGTATATAATGTCTACGTGATATATAGAGTGTATATCACTATGTTTTTGTAAACTCCATTATTCTCGCTAATGACAAACCTTGCATATGAGTACACAAAGGGTGCTAGTTATATGTGCACATGTATATATCTTTATTTCTAATTTATTTGTGATTAAATAATAAATAAATCATAATCCTTCTTTATTTTTTCCATTTTTATTGGATATTTTCTTTATCAAATATTTTCGCCCTTCCCAGTTTTCCCTCTGAAAAACCCTTATCCCATCCCTCCAGGAGGGTACTCCCCCACTCACTCTCTCCTGCCTCCCGTCCTGGCCTTCCACTATACTGTGGCATAAATCCTTCACAGGACCAAGGACCTCTCCTGAAATTGATGCGTGACAAGTCCACCCTCTGCTAGATAATGCGGACCAAGCCCTGGGTCACTCCATGTGTACTCTTTGTTTGATGGTTTAATCCCAGGGAGGTCTGGTGTGTCTGGTTGGTTGGTATTGTTGTTCTTCCTATGCGGTTGCAAACCCTCTCAGCTACCTTAGTCCTTTCTCTACCAACTATACTGGGGACCCAATTCTCGCTCCAAAGTTTGGCTGTGATGATTCGCCACTATATTTGTCAGGCTCTGGCAGAGTCTCTCAGAAGATAGCTATATCAAGTGCCTGTCAGCATGCACCTCTTGGCATCCCCAATTGTGACTGGGTTTGGTGGATTCTCTTGTGTGGCAGTCTCTGGATGGCCTTTTCTTCAGTCTCTTCTCCACCCTTTGTCTTTTTATTTGCTCCTTTAGGGATTTTGTTCTGCCTTCTAAGAAGTACAGAAGCATCTACGCTTAAATCTTTCTTCTTGAGCTTCATGTGGTATGTAAATTGTATCTTGGGTATTCTAAACCTTTGGGCTAATATCCACTTATCAGTGAATGCACATCACGTGTGTTCTTTTGTGATTTGTTTACCTAACTCAGGATGATTTTGTCTAGTTCCATCCATTTGCCTAAGAATCTCATGAAGTCGTTGTTTTTAATACTTGAGTCGTACTCCATTGTGTAAATGTACCACATTTTCTGTATTCATTCCTCTGTTGAGGGACATCTGGGTTCTTTTCAGCTTCTGGCTATTATGAATAAAGCCAGATGAACATAGTGGAGATTGTGTCATTGTTATATTTTTGAGCATCATTTGGGTAAATGCCCAGGAGTTGTACAGCTATGTCCAATTTACAAGTGGTTGTAGCAACTTGCATTCCCACCAGCAATGAAGGAGTGTTCCTCTTTCTCCACATACTCGTTAGCATCTATGGTCAACCTAGTTTTTGCTCTTAGTCATTCTGACTGGTGTGAAGTGAAATCTCAGTGTTTGTTTGTTTGTTCTGTTTTGGTTTGGTTTGGATTTTTGATTTGCATTTCCCTTACGACTAAGAATGTTGAACATTTTAGGTGCTTCACGGCCATTTGATATTTCTCATTTGAGAATTCTGTTTAGCTCTGTACCCCAATTTTAATAGGATTATTTGATTCTCTGGAGAATAACTACTGAGTTCTTTGTATATATAGGACATTAGCCCTCTACCGAATGTAGGATTGGTAATGATTGGTTCCTGTTTTGTCCTATTGACCATGTCCTTTGCCTTGCAGAATCTTTGCAATTTTTTGAGGTCCCATTTGTCAATTCTTGATCTTAGAGCATAAGCCATTGGTGTTTTGTTCAGGAAAATTTCCCCAGTGCCCTAGTGTTAGAGGTTCTCCCTCACTTTCTCTTCTCTTAGTTTCAGTGTATCTGCTTTTATGTGGAGGTCCTTGATCTACTTGGATTTGAGCTTGGTGCAAGGTGACAAGAATGGGTCAATTTGCATTCTTCTACTTGCTGACCACCACTTGAACCTGCACCATTTGTTGAAAATGGTGTCTTTTCCCCACTGGATGCTTTTAGATCCTTTGACAAAGATCAGGTGACCATAGATGTGTAGGCTCATTTCTGGGTCTACAGTTCTATTCCTTTGACCTACCTGCCTGTCTCTGTACTGTTACCATACAGTTTTTAATCACTATTGCTCTGCAATGCAGCTTGATGTTAGGGATGGTGGTTCTCCAGAAATTCTTTTATTGTTGAGAATAGTTTTTGCTATTCTGTGTTTTTTGTTATTCCAAATGAATTTGCAAATTGCTCTAACTTTATGAAGAACTGAGTTGAAACTTTTTTGGGGGGATTACATTAAATCTGTAGATTGCTTTTGACAAGATGGCCATTTTAACTATGTTAATCCCGCCAATTCATGAGCATGGAAGATGTATGATAGTATACTTAAGTGACCCCAAAACTTCCACTAGAAAACTCCCAAACATGATAAACACCTTCAGCAAAGTGGCTGGATATAAAATTAACTCAAACAAATCAGTATTCTTCCTTTACTCAAAGGATAAACAAGCTGAGAAATAAATTAAAAATATGACACCCTTCACAATAGTCACAAATAATATGAAATACCTCAGTGTGACTATAACTAAGCAAGTGAAAGATCTGTGTGACAAGAACTTCAGGTCTCTAAAAAAAGAAAATGAAGAAGATCTCAGAAGATGGAAAGATAAATACACTCTTAAATTAATTCAAGTTTCAGTAATGTTTATAAAGCTATAAGTCAAAGCAACAAGGAACATTTGCAGATATAGATAATTTTCAATCAAATGTAATAGGTGACATATGAAGAAAGGGCATGATGTAGTAACTTATAAGGTATTTTTATGTGAATGTTTTGTGTTTCATAATAAAATAATATATAGGTATTCAAATTCATGAAGTAACATGTATAGTAAATCTATATATCCAAAGCCTCCATTCTGTGCCTGATTGTTCTTCAAAACAGGACACTAAACTTCCTGAAGATAGTGAAAGATTACCACTTTCTAGAAAATGAAAGGACCCACAAGTTTAGCTTGTAATCTTTAAATATGTATGTAGGGCATGTTCTCTGGAATAAAGGCCAACTGGTGAAAAGGTAGACTATGGCTTTAAGAGGAAAACTAAGAAAGTAACAAAAGTTTTTTTTTTGGAAAATAAACTAGAAATTGGCAGATGTAAATTCTGAATTAGTTTCAAGCTTTGTGACTACAAATAATTACACCACTAATTGCCAGATAACCAAGAATTAACAGGAAGATATGCCATGAAAGAATTTAGAATCCAGAGGAAGGAAGAAAAAGTGGGGGAGAATCTCGAACACATGGGCACTGGAGAAAATTTCCTGAACAAAACACCAATGGCTTATGCTCTAAGATCAAGAAGCGACAAATGGGATCTCATAAAAATACAAAGCTTCTGTAAGGCAAAGGACACTGTTGTTAGGACAAAACGGCAACCAACAGATAGGGTAAAGATCTTTATCAATCCTACAGCTGATAGAGGGCTCATATCCAAAATATACAAAGAACTCACAAAGTTAGACTGCAGGGAGACAAATAACCCTATTTAAAAATGTGGTTCAGAGCAAAACAAAGAATTCACAGCTGAGGAATGCCAAATGGCTGAGAAACACCTAAAGAAATGTTCAACATCTTTAGTCATAAGGGAAATGCAAATCAAAACAACCCTGAGATTTCACCTCACACCAGTGAGAATGGCTAAGATCAAAAACTCAGGGGACAACAGATGCTGGGGAGGATGTGGAGAAAGAGGAACATTCCTCCATTGTTGGTGAGACTGCAGACTCGTAGAACCAGACTGGAAATCAATCTGGAGGTTCCTCAGAAAATTGGACATTGAACTACCTGAGGACCCAGCTATACCTCTCTTGGGCATATACCCAAAAGATGCCCCAACATATAACAAAGACACGTGCTCCACTATGTTCATAGCAGCCTTATTTATAAGAGCCAGAAACTGGAAAGAACCCAGATGACCTTCAACAGAGGAATGGATACAGAAAATGTGGTACATCTACACAATGGAATATTATTCAGCTATCAAAATACAATGACTTCATGAAATTCATAGGCAAATGAATGGAACTGGAAAATATCATCCTGAGTGAGGTAACCCAATCACAGAAAAATACACATTGTATGCACTCAATGATAAGTGGATATTAGCCCAAATGCTCAAATTACCTTAAATGTACAGAACACATGGAACTCAAGAAGGAGGACCAAAATGCGAATGCTTCACTCCTTCTTTAAAAGGGGAACAAGAATACCCTTGGCAGGAAATAGGGAGGCAAAGTTTAGAACAGAGACTGAGGGAACGCCAATTCAGTGCCTGCCCCACATGTGGCATATATATATATAATCTCCACCAAACTACATAAGATGGATGAAGCAAAAAGTGCAGGCTGAGAGGGACTGGATGTAGATCTCTCCTGAGAGACACAGCCAGAATACGGCAAGTACATAGGCGAATGCCAGCAGCAAACCCCTGAACTGGGAACGGGACCCCCATTGAAAGAATCAGAGAAAGGACTGAAAGAGCTTGAAGGGGCTTGAGACCCCATATGAACAACAGTGCCAAGCAACCAGAGCTTCCAGGGACTAAGCCACTACCCAAAGACTATACAGGAGCTGACTCTGGGCTCCAACTGCATAGGGAGCAATGAATAGCCTAGTAAGGGCACCAGTGGAAGGGGAAGCCCTTTGTCCTGCCAAGACTGAACCCCCAGTGAACGGGATTGTTGGGGAGAGGGCGGTAATGGGGAGAGGATGGGGAGGGGAACACCCATATAGAAGGGGAGGGGGAGGGGTTGGGGGATGTTGGCCTGGAAACCGGGAAAGGGAATAACAATTGTAATGTAAATAAAAAATACCCAATTTAATAAAGATGGAGAAAAAAAAGAAAGCATACAGAGTATCCTTCTGGATAGAGTGGCGCTTGAGTGTCTTGTGAAAATCTGGGATTTATTTCATTCCCTATGGAATACCAAATTTTGGGATTTGGATTTAAAAAATTAAGATAGGCAAATCAGTCTTGACAGGGGGCAGGTGCCATCACATCCTTATGATCACGGAAGCACTCTTTGCATTTGTCATTCAATCTGTCTGTTTTTTTGTTCCTTGGTCAGAAAATTTTTTGTGAAATTAAAGGGCTAGTGTGAACATGCACACTATGTGAGATGGGTCCCACATGAGTATTGTCGTGCTTAGTAATTTCCACATGAAATGTAGCTATCTCCTTTTCGGATGTTGGTATTGTTAACTTCACGACATTTGGATTTCCCAATCTTCATACTTTTCATAGCAGGTAGATCACTGCATGCTTTCTGAACTAGCACTGACTTTGAGTTCAATCCATGGATTAGAATCAAAGACGCTTTGTCCTTTCTTGTGCCAGCCTGGTTGGCTGGATCACAAGTATTTTTTTCCAGGGGTTTTGATCCATCTATGGAGAGATGCCTACATTGAAGCTTTTCTGTTAATTACTTCCCAGTTGTTAGGAGCAAATCTGAAAACCAGTTGAATAAATTACCTCACCTACGCCACACAACTTCAAATTCTTTAACAGCTAGTTCTTTTAGTCCTAGATATACTAATTTCTGAAAAAAATCTGGGCCCTGAAAATAAACATATTCACAATGAAATTGAACATTAGCTGATAGACCATACAAAGGTTCAAAGACTAAAAAATTTCAGAAGGCCTAGACTCTGCAATTTTTAAAATTTTAAAAATTGGACGTGTGTGTGTCAAAGTCTATGTATGCATACCATATGCAAGCAGAATCTCCAAGGGTCAGAAAAGTTGTCAGTTCCTCTGGGACTGGCGTTCTAGACAGTTGCGGGTTAGCACTGGGGTCTAGGAACTAAATATGGGTCCCTGCAAGAATGGTACCTGCTCTTAAGCACTCTAGCTCCCTGTCCTCATTCCTACCCTTAAAATGCTTATAGTTTCTAAAGAACGGTGGACATGCAGAATCAGTCTAAAGGTTCCATACAGTGTAATTAGTGCAACAATGGGGTATACCCAAGTCTTAACGGAAGCATGTGAGAATTTCATTTCAAGTTGGTTCTCAAAGAAAATTGGAAATTTTACAATTCAGAAAGAAATAATTGAAATGTACTTTTATCAAAATAATCATCATATGATTATCTTCAATTTTTGTCTCCAGGTTTGCAGTGCTCACTAGTCTCTACAGGATTCTGATAGAGTATAAACATACTGGCCTTATACAGCCAGATTCTCATGATGGCTGAACTATGGGTAATGGTCCCTGCGTCTATTCCACTTGTTCTGTTTTACATTCATTTGGAAATATGAATTCATCTGGATAGAAAAGATTTGGGGTAAATTATTTGCAGGATCAAGTCAGCCCACCAATACTTTTAGTCTTAATCTAGTACTCTATTGCATGTATCTGAAGTAGACTAGCCCAGCTGTATTAATGACATCTCATAAGACTTGCACTGTATTTTGGTATTTGATAGTCCAAGGTTCAGAGGGTGGATCATAGTTTTCTATAGTCACAGAACCGCTCTTTCAGGTCATCTCTGATGGATGTCATCCTACTGGCAGGTACTTCCTCTTTGGAAGACATAGTGGACACTGCCCTCTGCTCATATGGTACTGTTATCTGTATCTTAGCCTCTCTGATAGCCCTGCTCCTTACATTGCTTATTTATCATTTGTCTTCACAGTCTAATGTTGGATTAACATAATCTATAAAGGTACACAGAATAATCCTGTCCTCTATAGTCATGGATTGTCTTTGCTTATAAGGTAAAATCAACTTTGCTTCATAACTTTCAGCATCACTTCAATACTAGTCTTCAAGTGGTTTTGGTGCCATTAACTTCAGAATTCAAAATTCTATTGTAAAGAGAAAACAGTAATTATCAATTAATAATAGCCTAGGGAATATCATACAGGATACAGGAATATGCAATTACATATCTTCTTCAGTATACATCAAACTTTCTTTTAATTCTTAAAGTGGAGGGATTGTATAGTCTAGCAGTTATGTTCAAATATTTACTCTAGAGAAACAGTATAACAGCTCTTATATAAAACATATAAATGAATTTTCATAACTCAATTCTCATGTAAAATTGTCATATCATTCGTTAGCTGATGAACAATAAATAAAGTTTAGTATATTTATAAAGTATAATATTATGTAACAGGAGATACTGTACATGCTAACTATTGATGAAACTTGCACATTTGTCAGAGAAGGCAGACGTAAGTAACTATGTATTTTAGCATCCCATTTAAGTAGGATGGACTAGACTTGACACAGAAATTTGTTATTTGGAAGTTCTTGTGAGAACTGGAAGGTATGTTTAATGGTCAAAATATCCAGGGTATTTTTTTGGTACAATGGATATATTCTAAAGCTAACAGCAGTGATGGATGTTGAATTGTGTGAATAGAAAGCTGCTGAGCTAAACACTTTAAAAGGTAAATTGTGGAGTGCATGAATTATGCCTTAATAAAACTGTTTAAAAAATAAAGAAAACAAAAGAGGTCTTTAAATTTTCAGAATATTCACTGCAGGTTTTTCTCCAATATTGAATTGCCCAAGTGAATTACACTGATGGATATAATGAGCTTAACTTTATATGGTTTATTACTCTAGTACAAAGCAAGGTCCTGCAGTGTGAGAATTGAGTGAACTAAATGGCCACCTGTGGTCTGGTGAGGGCTCTTTTCTGAGACAGAAGTTCCATAAAGCTGTCAGCCTTTCTTGTTCCCCATAGGCCATTTTTGAGACTGAGGCTAATATATAGCCCCAGAAAGGTTCCTTACAATTGCCTCGCTGGGAGTCAGCTTTTCATGGCTGTTGATCTACCCTAAATGGCTTTGGACACAGGTGAAATTAGAGAACACTGAAAATATAATCCAAGGTAGCCCTGGTGTCTACAGGGCCCCAACTAACAACAATGCCGTGATGTCTAAGGTTTTGGATACATTTTGAATGTGCGTGTGTGTGTGTGTGTGTGTGTGTGTGTGTGTGTGTGTGTGTGTGTGTATCCAGTTGTTACAACTTAAAGAATGGTAGCTCTTCCTTCTCATGAAAAATTACATAGGCTTGAATACCAAGACATTGCTCTTGAATAAGAGTAGTGTGACCCTAATTGGGAGCCAGATGGGAAACAGGCTTGGGTGAGGACTTACTAAACACAATCCAGCTCACCTGTAGAGAGTGTTAAGCTTGTGGCTGCTTCTGCCAACACATCATTTGTTTCCTATAAGTGTAAAGGGATTTTATATATAAATGTTTCCAAGGAAAGTTTGGCTTCAGCTAATGCTGAGTTTTAAATAGAATTCTTGGCTATGATGCTTTGTTGGAAGCATCTCAACTACTTCAAATCATGTTTATTTTGGTCTGTCATACACTGGTACTACAGGGGAATGCAGAACATGAAGACCCTTAGTATCCTGATATCACTGCCTTTATCACAGTTACAGCTAAAACTGTGTCCCCAGGTCAGTTAAACTAGATGTAAGAAGAACATCTCCACCCTATAATTTGAGATGAGTGAGTCACTTTGGGTAACTGGATACTCTACTGGTGGCTTCCCATTGATGACAAGTACATTTATTGCATACCTCTCTTTCTAGCAAAAGACCAATGAGCCTCTTCTGTTAACTAACCTCAAAGCTGGGAGAAGCTACTAAGGAAAACGTTAGAGACATAATGATAAAACTCTGACTTTAGAGTTAGAAAGCTGATCATTTGCTCAGAGAGGAATGATATAAAACCATTCCACTTACTTCACATATTAGTGAGTGTGTTGCTGTGAGGAAATACCTTAACAAAACAACTTGAAGAAGGACGACAATATTTTGGTGCATTGCTGAAAAGAATAGAGTCATTCCATCAGAGTGGGAAGGTAAGATGCTACAACAATGAGGATGAAGTGGCTGATCACAATGGTTTCACATTCAAGAAAAAGAAAAGGAAGACTTCTCCGGCTCAGGTGACTTTCTCCCTATCATTTTGTATTTTATTCCTTTGCTTTTTACCTGAGTTCCTACCCCAGGGGATGTTACTGTTCCCATTCACGATGGGTATCCTTTCAGCTGACCTGTCTGGAAAGGCCTTCACAGAAATGTCCAGAGATCTACCAGTCAAGTGATTCCAACCTTGTCAAGTTAACAAATGAAGAACAGCCATTACATTCCTTTCTATTCTCCGTATCCTCATCTGAGAAATTATTACAAATACTGGACCAAATATAGTCTTGTTCTGAGGAATACTAAAGGGTGTAAAGCATGAAAAAATGAACACAGTTCTCAATAATAACCATAATTGAAGTACTGCTTAGATAAGATTTGTGTTTATGCTAGTCTGCGATTACGTTTCTTCCTCAAAAGTTTACTTTCTAATGTTTCCTATGTAGAACATTTCATTCCACCTCTTCTAAACCAGAAAGTAACCAGAAAAGGTTTTGAGGGTGTGAACCAACCTTTTGCCAATTATCCTCCTCCCATTTTCAATGGGATTCTGGCAACCAACCATCTCTGAACAGATTCTAATTGGTCGATCATGTGAAATATCCATTCTCGGGCACAAGTGGCTACCAGTGGAAGTAATTTGAAAGATTAGATTGGACAGAAGTCACTAATAGCTATCAATTTGCATGTTCCCAGCTTCAAGAGAATAAGACCACTGATTTACATATTAATACATACAAAAACCATTAATATATTTGTGTATTATATATTACTGAATACATTTGCAACCATCCTCTTGGTAATATGCATGACTTAATTTATATACATGTATGTGTATATATAAATATATATGTATATAAACACACACACACACATATATATATATTTATTGCCATATCCTACTAGGCAAGAAAATATGGTACCAAAATAAAATGGAGAGGGAAAGCTACGAGGACAAACTCCCCAAGCTTGGCTTACCTGGGCAATGTGTCTGTATCGACATTTGCCTAGAATCTGCTGTAGAAAAATGCTCCAAAGCCCAGCATGGTGATGTCTGAGTCCAGCCTTATGGTGAAACAGTAGTTTTCTACTAGAGATCCCCCATTGTATTCCAAAATCAGAAGATGGCATCATTGAAAACCCTAGGCATACCTCTCAGATCCGCTCTCCCTTAATAGCAATATCTACCTATCAGTCAGAAAGCAATTTCTTTTTCCCACTAGGATTTTTATTGTCACTGAGTGAACCTCCCCTTCCTGCCGAAATGAAATTCTATTATTGAACATGTCCTCAGCTTCTCCCTTGACAGTAACTTTTGGATAGGAAGGAACACTCACCGAAACATTGTGAGGAGGGTCTTGGTGTTATAAAGAAGTGGTGTTATGTATAAAAGTTGAAAACAACAAAGCAGGTAGATTAACCAATTATCAGCAACTGCTGCGTTAGAATTCAAGCCAGGCTTGTATTTTATATGGGCTTCTGTCACTGCGTCCTTAGTCGGGTGGTGAGAAATGCCTGCCTCTCATCATACTTTCAAATGGGACATGGTAAAGGGCTCTTCAGAAACCAGCTTAAAACAATTCTGCTCAAAGAAAGACCCCCTTAGTCCCAACAAAATTGGGAATCTAAACACAAAATTTTCTCCCAGTGTATAAAATTTATTTTCCTTGTCTTTCCCTATGAATAGATAATTTCCATAATTGATTCTGGAGAGAGGACTCTCCACTTAGGAGGTAGAGGAAGCAAACCGAGATGTTAACCCAGGACTGAACACAACTAATGCTTCCAGAAGTACAACTGAAGAATTGATCTTCCTTTGTGTGCTCAATTTGGCTGCCTATTACTCTTACACACTTTTTGTGTGTTTGTATTTTTATATTTCTCATTAATCATTCTATATATATTTATTTTTAATGATAATACTTCTTAGCCTATAATATATACTATGAGTTTTATTGTAAAGTTTCATAACAGCGTTTTCAGTGTGTTTAGCCATATATTATTATTTTACTGTTAATCTTAGATCAAGTCTATTTTCCATACCCTTATGGATTTCATATCTAGCTTTCAGCTGTTTTGACTTTACCACCATCATGGAAAAATTGGGCTTCATAGAGACTTGTTTCATGTCAAGAACTACATTTACATCGTGTGTGTGTGTGTGTGTGTGTGTGTGTGTGTGTGTGTGTATAGGGATTGAGTATGAGTATAGAGGGTAGGTGTGTTTTATACAAACATCATTCTCTCTGTATTATAACGATGTTTTTTCATGAATATATTCATGAAATATATATGAGATGATTTTCTATATCCTTGCAAAGGTATTGTATATGATGTAATATGTTTAAATATATCAAGTAAGCTATTTATGGGGGCACAATGATAAGGGTTATTTGGTTATGTTTTCCTTAATGAGCTTGTTCTTTGAGAGATGTATATAAAAGGTGATTATAACATAACAAAAAAAATTATCTTTGACAAAGCAATAATATAAATGATGGTCATTGTCAGAGAGATAACTGCAAATATTCCCAAAGGAATAAAGGAATCTGGAATACAGCGAATGGACAATAAGGAGGAAGTGACTGGCATAGAGAAGAGCTGCCCAGAGGGATGAGTGTGCCAGAAGGGAGGGTGCATGGTTGAATACAAAGAGACACAGAGCAGAGCAGACTAGAGCTCTTCACGATGACAGAAGATGACAGAAGCCAGAGCTGGAGAATGGTAGACCTTTCTAGAAAGATTTGACTACCCACTGTGGTTCTCAAGGATGAAAATTTTAAATTTTTTCATCTCCAAAAAGGAGAACAGTGTGATCTTATTCTTGTATAACTTTGCAGGAAGTTGTAGGACTTTTCTATTAGGGACCAACTTAGAATCTCATGCTGTAGGTCAAGCTTTTATTTCCATGATCTGATGGTGCAGTTTCATTGGATGTTCCATTTGCTTTCATATAGAAAATTACAAGCATATTCTCTGTAACCACTTTTATAACCCCAATTACTTCTTGGTAGCTATATACCTTCACCTAATACATTACTTTTTCATATATATACATATATATATATATGTGTGTATATATACATATATTTATATATATATACTTATACATATGGTTATGTTATCTACAGATTCTTGGACACAAAAATTAGAGGAAACATGAACTTTTGCTTGTATGACTTTGATTTATTTTGCTTAATGTGAGCATCTGCAAATGTGTCAATTTTCCAGTAAATGATATAATTTCATTTTTCTTTATGGCTGAATAACGTTTAATTGTAGTGCCATATTTTCAGTATTCATCCACCTGTTGAAAAATACTTGAGTGTTATGAATAGTGCAGTTATGTTCAATTATTCAAAGATCTTTTCAGTATGTTTCTTTGAAGGCTTTACATACCTGGACAAGGAGTAGTTGGGTCATATGGAGGTTTGTGCTTCGGGGGTTTCTGAAAGATTTCTATATTTTACTTATTTTCATAGTAGGGAACTAATTCACATTTCCACTTCCAATGTAAGAGAGCTCCTTTTCCCACAACTTCAACAGCACTTCTCTTCATTTATGTTATTGCTGATAGGAATTCTGATGGAGATGGGCAGGAACTTTTCATGAAGTTGTATTTTCATTCTCCTCTTAATGATTATGAAGTTTGAACAATTGTTCACACTTATTAGACCAGGGTCTCAGTAGATGAAAATGGAAAACTAACTAGTCACTTAATAATTCCTTCTCACATTCATGTTACATTCCCCTTTCTTTATAAAAGATGAAAATGAAGTATCAGAAAGATATGAATAATATTTCAGAGGTAAAATGTCCAATATATGAGCTGTAACACAGATGTGTTAAGTTATGACTCAAAACTTTTGGTTTATACTCTTGGAATAAGCCCAAAAATTTAGTAGAAATTCTAATGTTGATATTGGACATTTTGGGAACTTGTGAAGTCTTGAGATAACTCTAGAAGTGTGAAAATCCAACTGCTGAATAAGTCCAAAGTTTGGATGAGATGTGTGAGTCACAGACATGGAGAATTGGGTGAATCAACTGAAAACAGATGGCCTCAAAGGTGTAGGTGTGTGGTCTTCAAAGAGTAAGAGGTTGTGGGAGTAAGGAACACAGTTCATACTTAGGCTTGAGGGATCCTAGGGTTTAATGGATGCTTGAAATGAATAAACTTTGAAAACAGAAGTGCTCTGAGTAATGTGGACTATCTGGCTTAAATGTTAATGAACCAGTAGTCTAAAGTAGTCACAATATGGCAAGTGACAAGGCCAAACTTGTTGGGGGTTGGTCTGGTGTGATGCTATGTATTCAAATGCTAAATTGTGTACCCCAATATCTATTTGCTATTTCCCATGTACACCAGCCTTTATTGTGCAAAATTTGCTCCCCAATTTAAAACTATTGGTTAAATAAAAATGGCTACAAGCAATTACTGGGGAGAATAGGGTGAGGGGGAGTTTGCGTTACCTGGTTGTGTGTCTTAGGTAAGGACCAGAAAGGAGAAAGGAGAGAGGAAGGGAGAATGTAGAAGAAGGAGGAAAGGAGTGAAGAAGTGAGAAAATGAAGGAAGGGTTTGAAGGAAAAAGCAGTCTCCATTATGGCTGTATGAGGTTCACATGCCCTTGTAAAATGAACTCCAAGGACAGACTGGTGTCTGAGAAGACAAAAACACAAAATGTTTGGAAAGCACAATTGGGGAAGTGAAAAATCTAGCATACAGAAAGTTAAACTAGGGGTAATTTCCCCAGTAATTAAGTTAGAGTTGACTAAAAATAATCCATAGGAATCTGACTTGATTATTGGGAGGGTTCTGCGTAGGTCAAACTAGTGGCTAATAGAGTTGATTAAACTCCATTTACAATTGGCACCCAGTAGGATATGGAGTTCAGAAACAAAATCAGTGACTACTTTTGGGTAGAAGATCATATCTATAAGTATATGGGAAGGGTCTGGGAGTGAAGGAGAGATAGAAAAGGGTGGCATGCTCCGGGGATATCTGACTATGAAGGAAGGTGCAGGAAGGTAGATAATGTGTCAGAAGATAGATGCGAGTTTACCCTGTACTTACTGTCCTCCTCCTCTCTTATTCCGTTACTCCTTTGTTTGGTCATATCTCAAGTTTCATATGAAGTACTTCAGCTGTCACGGCAGCAAATTAAGTTAATCCATTTTTGTTCTGGTAGGATCTTCACAAAGCAGGTCAACTCAGTGTGTCTAGTTTACTACTGGATGGGTTCCCAGGAAAGAAGAGAATATCTGAGAGCCATAATAAGGTTTTATATTTATGAAACAAAGTGCAGCCCTGGGAAACCTATCAATATGAACAAATGATGTATTATTAATGCAACAGCCTTTACAAGTAACACTTATTGCAAGATGCATTAGTCAGCAGTGTCAATTATAATTCCTAAATAATCTGTCCCTTTGAATAAAGCTGTTTTTACTGTTAAAGCTACTGCTCAAATAAATACAAACTGGTTGAAACATGCATGTTTTTTCTAATCCTCCTAAAACTAGTTTTCAATGATTTCTTTAATTTTTAATGAGTGGATTTATGTTAGTCAAAATATAGAGGATGCATACTGAAACTTGTCACTTTCTAGTATCAGCAAATTAACATTTAATAGGCAAAACCTTAAAGGTAGAAATGCCAATGGCCCAGGGCTGAAGGCTGGGACACAAATGGGTTTGGATGTAAAAGAAGCTGAAGATGATTCAGCCATGGAAATTGGGCTTAGGAAGCCTCATCCAGTGTGCAGTAGGAGTAAATGAGTAACATTGGCATGATATTGCTGACAAGTGCTAAGCCAGCTGTAGAAGGATGTGACATGTTGGTCTGTCACGTCTTATAACCTTTCATGTACTAAGGCTTTGTAACCGAAGCACATCCATCATTATGTGACTTGTACCAACACCTTAAAGTTTTTCAAACTTCAGTTAATACCTCAGAAAAGTCTAAGTAAGACTCATGGCTAAAGCCTCAGTTTAAGCACCTGTCATGGGGATCAGTCTTATAGGAGGGGCCATTTACTGACCTCTTCACCAGGGTGCTTGCACACCATTCCACTAGTAATGAAGACCCTTCATTGTGGTTCCAAGTCTAACTTGAGACTGTGCAAGAATTTTGCAGTTACCCTTTGAGTTTTTCCAGTTGCAAACTACCCAGGTTGAACTGGACAACTGAGTCTATCCTGTACGCTGTTAACATACGCCATCTCATTGATGAAGACCCTTTCAGAGAGGGTCTTTCTTGGTCCCCTTGGATGCCACTCTGGAAAACAAATTTGATTGACCTTTCAGAGTTAAAATCTACAATGTAAAAACCAACAATCAAATAAATGAGTTTCTGCGGTGTATTTGCCACACCATGCACCATTTACATAATGATTTATGAAATTAAAACTATACTACCTACCAGACAAGTCCTTAGTCTGCCTGGGCATTCTCTACCGAAACAAAGTGTTCAGATGCCATCGAAATCTATCTCTGACATTCCTAGGCCAACTTCTTATTGTTTTATTTTCCTTCCTCATTGGTCAATACGCCTGCCCTCTAAAAGGCACAGTATATTTACTCATGAAGGAAAGCATTGAGTTTTACTGGTAAATTGTTTTTATATGAGCAATAATAAACATGAGTTGGTTGATATATTTAGTCTTATCTTCCTGTAAGTATCTTTGTGCCTAAAGTTTTGTTCAACCGTTAAAAACACAACTTTATAAAACAGTGCTCTTATTGAAGAATGGAAT
Organism: Rattus norvegicus; assembly: GCF_021556685.1. NCBI lineage: Eukaryota > Metazoa > Chordata > Mammalia > Rodentia > Muridae > Rattus > Rattus norvegicus. The sequence goes on along the minus strand of NC_141534.1, from coordinate 263,245,497 downwards.
TTTCCATATTCAGTTGTTTTCTTCTGATATTCACTTTGCAGAATTTTTATCTAACACTTGACTCACTTAATACTCTTCTTTTATTAGCTTTTTCCTTTTATCAGTATATAAGAATGGTTCTTAAATTTTCACCTTGTTTGTCAGTATACATGTATAATCAATTTATTATATTATTAAAGTATAGTTAAATTTTAATATTTTGGATCATCTTACATTTTTGCCCATTTCTGCAATTTTTATGTTTATCTTCTTATAACATATGAATTAGTTTTTTCTTTAATTTATTTAAAATATTATTCTCTAGTAATGACTGCCCAGTTTACTTCCCTCAAGCTTTCAATGAGCTTACTTTCTTTTATTATTATTAATTTTAACCTTTTTTTTTTACTGTCCAGTCTTTGTCCTCCTCCCAGTCCGCTCTCTGACTGTTCCTCATCCCACACCTCTCGCTTCCCCCCAAACTGTCTCCAAGAGGATGTTCCCACCCTTCCACCCCACCCTACCAGATCTCCCCATTCCCTTCCTAAGGCCTCAAGCTTCTTAAAGGTTAGGTGCATCTTCTCTCACTGAGTTTAGACCAGGCTGTATAAGTTTTGGGGGCCTCATATCAGCTGGTGTATGCTGCCTGGTTGGTGGTCCAGTGTCTGAGCGATCTCGGGAGTCCAGGTTAGTTGAGACTGCTGATCTTCCTATATAGGGTCGCCCTCCTCCTCAGCTTCTTCCAGCTTTTCCCTAATTTAACCGCAGGAGAGGAGTCAGCACCTTCTGTCCATTGGTTCGGTGCCCATATTTGCATCAGACTCTTTCAGCTTCTTGCTGGGGCGTTCAGAAGGGCAGGTTATTCAACCAATATGCAAATAATACTAAACACACACAACAGGGTACACACACATACACACACACACAGACATATACACGTGCACACACAAACATATACATTTTTATATATATTCACATATATATTCATATACATCATAAACATCATACACATCATATACATACACATACACATTATACATATACACAAGTCAATCACAATTAGAGATACAGGCTACATATTTGAGAGAAAGAGTAGGAGTTTCTCAAAAACAGTTGGAGGGAGAAAGGGGAAGGAGGAAATATATGATTATGTTTTAACTAAAACAAATATTTCAAAAATAATCATTTAAATAATAATAATTTCTTTCTATTTTATTTTCTTCTCCATATGATTACCAAGTAATTGATCATATCCCATAAATTTTGGCTTGAATTCCTCCTTTTAATGGATTTGTTTCTCATTAGCTGATTTAACAGTTTATGGTTCTCTATTGATAAATGTTAATATTTCTTCTATTAGGGATTTAGGTTTTTCTGTGTTTTATATGCCTGCGTTTGTATGGAATTTTAATCCAATGCAATTCAATTTTCAGTAGTGAGCACATATTGACCAAACAAAGGTAGGAATTGTTCACTTTCTTCTCTCTATGTGTCTTTTCTTCTAAGCATTATCACAAGGACTGGATATCTCAGTAGCTATCAAGATATAGATCACTCACCAGAAGTTAAATGTCAGAAGTAAAATAACTACTGTTATTTGAAGTTTGATATAAATTTTTATGATAGATATTTCATGTTTTTAACTGACTGTATATGAATTCCTGTCATCAGTTATCTTAGGAATTGATAAAGAATAAAAATTAAAATAGTCAAATTAGATATGTTTAATGAAATGAGTTTAACATGAATTTTTAACACTATAATTAGAGATTACACAGATACAATGTAAAAATATAAGTATGTTTACCTAGTATTGCTTATAAACATGAAAAAATGTCAACTATTCTAAGCAGGTTAATAAATAATTGGCTAAAAATATATGACAAAATAAAAGAATATGATAAAATATAAATGATGCAAAATAAATATATTTAATAAAGTTTATGAAGGCTTACATTTAGTTTAGATATTATGTTAGTCTACTACAAAAGAAGGAAACTATTTTGGGAAAAATGAACAGTTGTATCTATAGCAGCATAAAGTTTACTTCTCAGGAGCTTTGAAAAGTGTTTTCCACTGTTACTTCTTCTCAGTGTACATGGTAGTGTTGATAAGTAAGGATCAAGCATATAAAACAACAACATTCAAAGTATTTTTCTGAGTCCAGTGTTAACTGCATTATTGCTTACAATTGGTTGGCACAAATAAAGCCTACACTCTCATAATTTCTTTATGTGCAACAGAGAGCCAAGCCAGTAAAATAAAACTAATATTCCTCTTTTAGAATTAATCTATGATCATTTGAATAATTCATATCTTGTTGTATGCATTTCCGTAATAGAATGCTGGATACAGCCCTGAGAAGATCAAATTCTGAAGAAACCATGCTGTCTTCTTCTTTCTTTTTCCTTTAATGAGACAGATAAGCAGTTAGGAGGATTTACTGTTTTCAGAGGACCTTCCAATCTCATTGTCTTCTTGACTCATCCAGTGCCCATTGCTGAATTGATACAGCTCCTGTCTTGATACAGCTTTGGAGATCATTTTGTGAGGTTCTTATTGGGATTTTTTTTACATGTTTACTCCTCCATCAAATATGTCCAGGTAACATGGAGTAAAGAAGGTTCACTGAGTAATTAATTGACCAGAGAACAATATCTTGTCAGAACGTAGACAGATGGGCTTAGCTCCAGTGCCTTGTGATCTCCTGCTTCACACTCTGCCACTGTGAATAAGACTCTGACACTCGTGAACTGAATTGACACATAGCAGGGATGATAAATACTAAATGGAAAATTAATGGTGTATACCATGTAATACTACGAGTTAATGTATTTATGTATAAAGTCTCATGTTTAATCGTTTTGCATTAAATTATATTGTGCTATGTTGAATTGAGCTGATGTGAGAAGGTAAAATTTCATGAATGAACCCTTTGATTACCTTTAAAATTAACCATTTATAATGACTAAAAGATTGGGACTCTAGGGTTTATATCATTCCAGATCTCCGTTTCTTTACTTTCTGTTTTATAATTTTCTTACATGCAAAGCAGTCAATGTGCCTATTAGAATGCACTTGCACCCTATCCTGACGCTAATTCAAATTATTTCAAATGTCCCACCAATTTGCTTATTAACTCCTGTTCCATCAGATATCACCCCTTAGATTGGTTGCTCTGTTACTGTGCTTTCAACATGCAGGCAAGAACTCTTCCTTTTTGGGGAAGCCGTATGACTTAGTGTTGAGACAAATATGCAGAATAGAGTGAAACCAGATGGGTACTTGTTGCACTAATTAATCATGGGTACAACCCAATATGTATGTCATAAGATATTTGTAAAGCAGCTTTCAATGTGCTTCTGATTGTTAGATGCCCTCAATTCCCTCAAATGTGATCTTAAACTATTTGAGACTATGTTCGGGATCATTGAGATAGCTGTACTTTATTTTTTGTTTCTTTACTTGTACTGTAGCTGTCAAAAGTTTTTAAGAATAATTATGAATTTAGGTATAAATTTATCAAATGCAAGTTGAGTTATTGCTATGACATATTCTCAACACTACCCATATGAAAATATTCTCAAGAGGCGTCTAATGTTTCCAAGTGTCTTTGTTAAACATTAAATCAACTAAGGAAAATCTATATGTTAAGCATATTTGGACATGAGTTATCTCTTTCCAATTCTGTGCATAAAGATGCAGGATGAATATTATGTATTCATCATATATTTGATTTATAGAAAAATAAATTTAGTATAACCATATACTATGATAACCTAGTCACTGGCTTAGTCACTTGTTATTCTTCTCAATTAGGAAACTTTTTCTTTGTCAAGTATTAGTTTACTTACTCTGTATGAAAGAAATTTTCCATAACACTGTTAAGACTCTCTCTCTCTCTCTCTCTCTCTCTCTCTCTCTCTCTCTCTCTCTGTGTGTGTATGTGTGTGTGAGAGAGAGAGAGAGAGAGAGAGAGAGAGAGAGAGAGAAGAGGGAGAAAGAGAGAGACTTGTCATTTATCTGTTTATAAGAGAGAACAGAAATATTCCACCTTCCTATCATGATTATAAAAGTTAATGTGGAAAATGATATGATTATGGCTGAGAGTCCAGCAACTCTCAGAGTGTGGACTACTCTGAACCTCGCTTGACCAATACCGTTAAGCACTGAGACTACAGTCAGATGGAGAGGCTCAAACTTAAGATCAAGAAAAGTTAGAAAAAAAGATATAAGGTCATAATTCAAACAGGTTGTTTACTTAAAAATTAGCTGCAGATGTGAAAGAGTGGTAGGACTCAGTGCAGAAGGAACTTGAGCATTTCATATGGATGAAATCAGTAGCAAGGCAAGCCCGTGATTGGAACATTACTAAAAGGGGCAGAGTGAAAGAGCAGAAAGACTGAATAATTTAGCAAATGGTGGGCTTTTCATGACATGAAAATTATAAGATGGATGGAGAAAAGAAGTGGCCTCTTTGATGGCAATAATAGAACCATGCTCAAAAATAACAGCAAGGTCCATTTCAAGTTTAAATAATTAACCATCATTTAAGATTTTTATAAATATTAAGCATAAGAGAAAATATTCAGAACAAACATCAGCATCAGCAATGAAATATCAAAACATTTTCTCTTGAGTTGGCAGAAATAAAAAGATTGACATCTGTAGCTATAATCACTTTAAATTACCTGTAGGTACTTTAATCACTCCAATGAGTTAAATGAAAATATAAGAATAGCATGATTTGGAAGATTGTTTAAAAAGAGTATGCCATGTTTCTAAGATGACAGATTCACCATAAAATCAACTAAAAGAAATGTACAGGAAAATATTGACTTAATAAGCAACTTTACTAAATCAATAAATAATAACAACAAAGAAAGGTAGTAGTAAGCTTTAAAATTTATACCATTCAATATGACACAAAATCATCTCAAATACATTAGAATAAATCTTTAAAATATCCAAATTACACATAAAGTCACAAATGTTATATGAAATATGTAAGTGCACATATTAATCTAATTTTTATCTTTTACATGTAATAAAACTCGATGTGTTAAAATATTTGATTATTATCAATAAATACAATAACATTAACCATCTCTTAGAGCATTTGGAAAAGAACATAAGTTGCATATAATATTCAATCTGAGTAGAATAACAACCATGACATGTATAGAAATAGCAAAGTCTAAGAGCTAAGACTACTCAGGTTGTCTACTGCTTCTTCAATGGATACAGTATGGTATTGTCAGAAAGACTGAGAAATATACCACCCAAACACAAAAGTTCAATAAACATCACACCAATGGGTACATCATCTTTTTGTCAGACAGAAGGTAATATAATTTAAATATGTTAAAACCAGCCACCTTCATATATTCCAGCTACAAATGGGTAGAATTTGAAAGAAAAGCACGATTACAAAATCAAATGCTCAAACACAAAGGAATACATGAGGAAAAAGTCACATTCTAATGCACATAAGTAAAGACCAACAAAATAAATAGTAAATGAATGCCATGTTCATGGGCAGGAAACTCAATAATGTCAAGATATCAATTTTCCCTGACTTGACTTAAAGAATCAGTTTAGCAGTATTAGAAATCCAAACTAGTAGCCATGAGGTTATTATCAATATTTTTAAGCTTCCTAGAGAAAACATAATGTTGGAGAACTGAGGTTGTCCAACGCCAAGATTCCATTTTAAACCTGCACTTAACAAGAACATACGACAGTGACAAAGCAAACTCAGTAATGTAGTAGATGCCCCAAATGCCCCAGAAATGGATGCTCATGTATATAATCATCCAAACTATGAGAAAACCATAAAGAAATTACTGAAAAGCAGTCAGGCTTTACAATAAACACTATAGAAATATCAAATGTAAAATACCAACAAAGTCAAAGTCTTTCAACCGTCACAAAATAAAAAAAAAGTGGTTTTCATATCTAAAAGTAAAATTCCCAATTAAACCTTGAGTAACATGAAGACAGATAATAAGAGCATGGGTATAAATTATTAAATTAATGATCAAAAAGCAGAATGTCCCTAAAATTAAAAACATTATGTGAAAGACTGCATGAGGAAAAAATAACAGGGTGAGCCACACATTTGGATGTAAATTTTGTAAATTATGTAATAACCATAACCTATCATCCAAAATGTGAAAAGGACTCTTAATCCACATTGTTAATATTGCCTTAAATATCTTAACTGATATTTTATCAAACATGATGTGCAAATAATATATAAGCATAGGAAAATGTACTAAGTGTCACCCCGGAAATGCTGATTTAAGAAGGAAGATACAATAACACATTGTGTTAAGTGGGAAGACTTCAAAACTCCTATCTCACTGAAGAATAAGGGTGTGAGGGTCATAGATCTACACAAAGCCTCATTCATTGTTGGTAGGAACAATGATACAGACATTTTGAGATACACTTTAGTAGTTTCCCTTCTCTTACATAGAAGCAATCATGCCTTAAGCTCTCTTCATAAATTACCAGAATAAGGAGACAAATCAGATTCAGGAAATGAATGGACAACCTGTAGTTCATCATATCATATAATAGTACCCCATGGTGAAGAGAAATGGGCTATCAATTTGTCAGAAACCATGGAGGACAAGTAATTCCTTACTACTAAGTATAGTAAGCAAATATTGAATGTCTACATGCACGGTTTATTATGATTTCCAAATTATGAGAATTAAGAGTTACCTAGAAGAAAATTTCTCAAGATATCTGTGTTTTTAAGAGGATTACCTTGGGAGCAAAAACTATTCCTGAATGTGGGTATCATCCTCCAATTGGCAAGGATCCTGTGGTGAGTAGAAGGAAATCGGGATTCAAACACAGGTCTGTCTGTCCTTACTTCCAGAGAGTGGATTGAATGTGACCATCTCCTATGCCTACATCTTCCCTTTCCATGTACTTTCAAACCATGAGCCTAGATAAATCCTTCATCCCTTAAGTTGCTTTTGTCAGATAATGAGTCTCAGTAGCCAAAAATATTTAATGCTGTAGATACAGCCAATCTATTCTGAAAACAATCTATACACACAATAAATATCAGAGGATTTGGGGAGTTAAAGGTTGAGGGAGGAACGAATATGTGAAACATAAGGATCTTTAAAGTACTGGAAATACTGTTGAATTCATAATAATGAATATGTGACTTCAAAGATTTCTCCACATCTGTAGAATATATAAGCCACAGAGAGTGAATAATGATATATTCAAGTACAATCAACACTTTCAACAAATATGCCTCTCTAGTCAAGGTTTCTAGTAATGACAAAGGGATATATCAAAAATATACTTTTCTCTACATTTTGGTAAATTTTCTTAAAAAATATAGAAAGAGGCCTTTTGCCTGTATTTACTGAACTCATTATTTACTATGTATAGCTATTAATATGCAATGAAGCCACTCCTAGTCAAGAAATATTCAACATAAACAAAACATCCGCACAAGATTCCTGCACACTACTTGTTGATATGTCATACATTCTTACCTTGAAGTATAACAAATAGACAATACAAGAATCCCATAGATTTAATTCAACACAAGCAAGACAGACATTAGCAAACGAATATTTTTTTATTTTTTTGGATATTTTTTATTTACATTTCAAATATTATTCTTTTTCCCGGTTTCCCATCCATAAACCCCCATCCCATCCTCCCTCATCCTTCTTCTATAAGGGTCCACCACCTCCCCGCCCTGACATTCCCCTACGCTGGACGGGTCCAGCCTTGGCTGGACCAAGGGCTTCTACTACTAGTGCCCAACAAGCCCATCCTCGGGTACATATGCAGCTGAAACAATGGGACTAACCATGTGTACCATTTGGGTAGTGGTTTAGTGCTCAGACACTCTGGTTGGTTGGTATTGTTGTTCTTATGGGGTTGCAAGCCCTTTCAACTCCATTAATTCATTCTCTAATTCCACCAACCAGGATCCTCAGTTCAATATTAAATGGTTTGCTGCTAGCATTCACCTCTGTATTTGTCACGATCTGGCTGAGCCTCTGAGGAGACAGCTGTATCAGGCTCCTGTCAGCAAACACTTCTTGTCTTTATCAATATTGTCTAGTTTTGGTGGATATGTATATGTATATGTATATGTATGTATGTATATATGTATATGTATATATATATACACATATGTGTGTGTGTGTGTGTGTGTGTGTGTGTGTGTGTGTGTGTGTGTGTGTGCGCTAGATCCCCAGGTGGGGCAGGATCTGAATGGCTATTCCTTCAGTTTCTGCTCCAAACTTTGTCATCATATCTCCTCCCATGAATATTTTTGTTCCCCCTTTTAAGAAGGACTGAAGCATCCACACTTTGGTCGTCCTTCTTCTTGAGTTTCATGTACTCTGTAAATTGTACCTTGGATATTCTGAGCTCTTGGACTAATATCTATGTATCAGTGAGTACATATCATGTGTGTTCCTTTTGTCATTGGGTTACCTCACTCAGGATGATATTTTCTAATTCCATTCATTTGCCTAAGAATTTCATGCAGTCATTGTTTTAATAGCTGAGTAGTACTCCATTGAATAAATGTACCACATTTTCTGTTTCCATTCCTCTGTTGAAGGGTATCTGGGTTCTTTTCAGCTTCTGGCTATATAAAAAGGCTGCTATGAACATGGTGGAGCATGTGTCTTTGTTGTATGTTGGAGGATCTTTTGGGTATATGCCCAGGAATGCCATACCTGGGTCCTTAGGTAGTACTATGTCCAATTTTCTGAGGAACCTCCAGACTGATTTCCAGAGTGGTTGTACCATCTTGCAATCCCATAAACAATGGAGGAGTGATCCTCTTTCTCCACATCTTAGCCAGCCTCTGCTGTCACCTGAGTTTTTGATCTTAGCCATTCTGACTGGTGTGAGGTGGAATCTCAGGGTTGTTTTGATTTGTATTTCCCTGATGACTAAGGATGTTGAACATTTCTTTAGGTACTTTTCCACCATTTGATATTCCTCAGCTAAGAATTCTTTCTTTAGCTCCGTACTCCATTTTAATAGGGATATTTGGCTCACTGGAGTCTAATTTTTTGAGTTCTTTTATATATCAGATATTAACCCTCTATAGGATATAGGATTGGTAAAGGTATTTTCCCAATCTCTTGGTTGCCATTTTGTCCTAATGATAGTGTCCTTTGCTTTCCAGAAGCTTTGAAATTTTATGAAGTCTCATTTTTTGATTCTTGATCTTAGAGCATAAGCTATTGGTATGCTATTCAGGAAATTTTCCACAGTGCCCATGTGTTCAAGTCTCTTCCCTACTTTTTCTACTATTAGTTTGTGTGTATTGTGGTTTGATGTGGAGGTCCTTGATCCACTTGGACTTAAGCTTTGTCCAGAGTGATAAAAATGAATCAATTTGCATTCTTCTACATGCTGACCTCCACTTGAACCAACATCATTTGTTGAAAATGCTATCTTTTTTCCACTGGATCGTTTTAGCTCCTTTGTCAAAGATAAAGTGACCATAGGTGTGTGGGTTCATTTCTGGGTCTTAAATCCTAGTCCATTGATTTACCTCCCTGTCTCTGTATCAGTCCCATACAATTTTTATTACTATTGTTCTGTAGCACAGCTTGAGGTCAGGGATGGTGATTCTCCCAGAAGTTCTTTTATTGTTGAGGATATTTATTGATATCCTGTGTTTTTTTGTTATTCCAAATGAATTTGCAAATGGCTCTTTCTAACTCTAAGAATTGAGTTGGAATTTTGATGGGGGTTGCATTGAATCTGTAGATTGCTTTTGGCAAAATGGCCATCTCATCTATCTTAATCCTGCCAATCCAAAGCATGGGAGATCTTTCATCTTCTGAGATTTCAATTCTGTTCTTCAGGGATATGAAGTGCTTGTCATACTGATCTTTCACTTGCTTGGTTAGAGTCAACCAAGGTATTTTATGTTGTTTGTGACCATTGTGAAGGGTGTCATTTCCATAATTTATTTCTTAGTAAGTTTATCCTTTGAATAAAGGAAGGCTACTGATTTGTTTTATTTAATTGCATACCCAGACTCTTTGCTGAAGTCTTTTGGTTTTTTATCAGGCTTAGTAGTTCTCTGGTGGAACTTTTGGGGTCTCTTCAGTATACTATCATATCATCTGCAAATAGTGATATATTGACTTATTCCTTTCCAATTTGCATCCCTTTTACCTCCTTTAGTTGTCTAATTGGTCTGACTAAGATTTTGAATACTATATTTAATAAGTAGGGAGAGAGTTGGCAGCCTTGTCTAGTACCTGATTTTAGTGGTATTGCTTCAAGTTTCTCTCCATTTATTTTGATGTTGGCTACTGGTTTACTGTATATTGCTTTTACTGTGTTTAGGGATGGGTCTTTAATTCCTGATCTTTCCAAGACTTTTAACATGAAGCGGTGTTGGGTTTTCTCAAATGTTTTCTCAGCATCTAATAAGATGATCATTTTTTTTTTATGGAGTCTATTTCATTGATGGATTTCCATATGTCGAACCATCCCTGCATTCCTGGGATGAAACCTACTTGATCATGTTAGATGATCATTGTGATGTGTTCTTGGATTCAGTTTGTGAGAATTTTCATTATATCTAAAAAGCCTGTAATTTCTTTCTTTATTTCTTCCTTGACCAAAGCATCGTTGGGTAGAGAGTTGTTCAACTTCCAGGCTTTCTGTCACTTTTGTTGTTATTGAAGACCAGCTTTAGTCTGTGGTGATCTGATAGGATGCATGGGACTATTTCAATCTTCTTGTTTCTGTCAAGGCCTGCTTTGTGACCAATTATACGGTCAGTTTTGGAGAATTTACCATGAGGTGTGAGAAGAAGGTATATTCTTTTGTTTTATAAATATCCATCTGTGTCATAACTTCTGTTTGTCCATGTCTCTGTTTAGTTTCTGTTTCCATGATCTATCCATTGTTGAGTGTGGGGTATTGAAATCTCCCATTATTATTGTGTGAAGTACAACGTATGCTTTGAGCTTTAGTAAGGTTTCTTTTATGAATGTAGGTGCCCTTGCATTTGTAGCATAGATATGCATGATTGAGAGTTCATTTTGGTGGATTATCCCTTTGATGAATATGAAATGTCCTTCCTTATTTTTTTTGATAACTTTTGGTGGAAATTTGGTTTTATTTGATACAAGAATAGTTACTCCAGCTAGTTTCTTGGGACCATTTGCTTGGAAAAATATTTTCTAGCTTTTTACTCTGAGATAGTGTCTCTCTTTGTCATTGTGGTGTGTTTTCCACATGCATCAAAATGTGTATCCTTTTACATATCCAGTCTGTCAGTATGTCTTTTTATTGGGGGAACTGAGTCCATTGATGTTAAAAGATATTAAGGAATAGTGATTGTTGTTTCCTGTCATTTTTGTTGTTAGAGGTGGAATTATGTTTTTGTGTCTCTCTTCTTTTGGGTTTGTTGCAAGGAGATTTCTTTCTTGCTTTTTCCGGGGTGTAGTTTCTCTCCTTGTGTTGGAGTTTTCCATCTATTATCCTTTGTAGGGCTGGATTTGTAGAAAGATATTGTGTAAACTTGTTTTTTTCATGGAATATCTTGGTATCTACATCTATGTTAATTGAGAATTTTGCTGGGTATAGTAGCCAGGGCTGGCATTTGTATTCTCTTAGGGTCTGTATGACATCTCTCCAGAATCTTCTGGCTTTCATAGTCTCTGGTGAGAAGTCTGGTGTAATTCTGATAGATCTTCATTTTTATGTTACTTGACCTTTTTTCCCTTACAGCTTTTAAAATTCTTCCTTTGTTTTATACATTTGGTGTTTTGACTATTATATGACAGGAACAATTTCTTTTCTGATCCAGTCTATTTGGAGTTCTGTAGGCTTCTTGTATGGTTATGGGCATCCCTTTCTTTAGGTTAGGAAAGTTTTCTTCTATAATTTTGTTGAAGATATTTACTGGCCCTTCAAATTGAGAATTTTCACTCTCTTCTATCCCTTTTATTCTTAGGTTGCATTGTCTCATTATGTCCTGGATTTCCTGGATGTTTAGAACTAGGATCTCTTTGTGTTTTGCATTTTTTTTACTGTTGTGTCAATGTTTTTTATGGTATCTTCTGCCCCTGAGAGTCTCTCTTTTATCACTTGTATTCTGTTGGTGATGCTTGTTTCTATAACTCCTGATCTCTTTTCTAGGTTTTCTATTGACAGGGTTATCCCCCTTTCTGATGTCTTTACTGTTTGTTTTTCCATTTTAAAATTCTGGATGGTTTTGTTCAATGCCTTCACCTGTTTGGTTGTGTTTTCCTCTAATTCTTTAAGGGACTTTCATGTTTCCTCTTTAAGGGCCTCTCCTTGTTTGCTTGTGTTGTTCTGTATTTCTTTAAGGACTTTATTTATGTCCTCTTTAAAGCCCTCCATCCTCATTATGAGATGTCATGTCAAATCCAAATCTTGCATTTCTGGTGTGTTTGGATATCCAGTATTTGCTTTGGTGGTAGAACTGGGCTCTAATGATGCCAAGTAGTCTTGGTTTCTATTGTTTACCTTCCTGCACTTGCCTCTTGCCATCAGGTTGTCTCTGGTGTTAGCTTGTCTTGCTGTCTCGAACAATGGCTTGACCCTCATGTAAGCCTGTGTGTCAGCACTCCTGCTGACCTGTTTTCTTTCAGCAGGATCTGGGTACAGAGAGATGTGGGACCAGGTCAGCTCAGGGCACTGGCAGGATCTGGAAGTCCAAGACTGCTCCTGGGTGTGTGTCCTGAGGCCTGGAGATGAACTGCTCATTCAGAGCAGAAGTGTTGGTCTTACCTCTTCTCTCAGGTATGTAAGAGTTCCTGATGACTGGCTTTCAGCTCTGGGCTCAGGCAGAAACCTCTGACTGCTTCTAGGTTCCTGTGCCCAGATGACACAGAGGGCACTAGGCAGGTTCTCCTTGGGCCAGGAGTGTAAGCAGAAGTAGTTGTCTCCTCTGAGCTTTTAGTATTGTCCACACTTATGAGGGTCCAGCTCTCTCCCCCATGGAATTTGAGTACAGAGAGCTGTGGGACAGATTCAGCTCTGGGTGCAGGCAGACACGGGAAGCTAGCAAATGAATAGTATATAACCTCCTGAAATTCAAGTTCTTATGTGAAAAACAGTGGATTTTGACTTCAAGAGTTAGTGGATAATTACCCTTTGTGGAGAAGTTAGGTTGTAATAAACAGTGACACTAGATAAAAAAAAAAAAAAGCCTTTGTAACTTAAAAGGCCATGCAAGTACACTTAATAAAAATGTGTTTTTCTCTTTTGTAAAATCTTCACCTTTTGTATGAGCAAAAAAATATTTTATAATTTAAGCCTTCATTCTCAGAAGGACCAAGTGTGGAGAATTTGAAAAAAAATTATAATAGTGGGAATTTTATTAGTTTACAGAGCCTTCTGTAATAAAGTACCAGAAATGGGGTGAATAAATATTAAAATATATGCCCATACTTTTTTAAACGCAAGAAAACCAGGATCAGGGTTTCAGCAAACTTGGTATCTTTTAAGAACTTGCTCTTGGGTTATAGCTGGCTGCTCCCTTGCTGATTCCTTTTCTTGACTTTTCCCTCTGTCTTTGCATCTAGTATTTTTTGGTGACTGTGTAGTTTTTGGTTTTGGGTTTGGCTGTTGGAGCTTCAGTGAAAAAGACGCAATTCACTATGTGCCCTAGATTGATCTCAAATTCTTCTCTCTGGGATTGCAGGTATGCTACACCATAACAGCGGCAAATCTCTTCTTTTTCCAGTCACATCAGAGTCCATATTAATGACCTCTGATTGATATAATTACCTCTTCATACGTCCCACCTTCAAATTTCATTAAACTCTGAGGAGGTGGGTGAGGTTTAAAATTTTAAACTGTGATGTTTGAGGCTACATATGTATATATATATATATATATATATATATATATATCTGTGCATACATATATGTGTTTATATATATACATATGTATATACATGTATGTATCATTACTATCATTAAAAAGGTAGCAAGAGGAAACATTTAGAAATTTCCACATCAGAATATATGAATATTCTTGAAATATAGTGTGAATTTCCCTGAAAAAGGGAAAGACCTGTGTCATTCTAACTTTTCATCTGGACACAGCTCCCAAATGTGACTTATTTTTGTTCTACATCTGTACACCTGAAAATCAATGATAAACATAAAAATTCTCAGTATGCCTTATAGTCAAAGTTCTCTCATGTAAAATATGGGCAACAATGTGTATCTATCTACACTTATCCTTATTCCCTTTATGCTTTTAGGTAAATGAGAGGGTCTCCCTTGCTTCCTCTTGATACCAGATGAATGTAACTTTGAGCTATCAGGGGCCATTAAGATTAGGGTAAAGCATTAAAGCTATAGGTGATCAAACATTAAAAGTAGGTCTCTGAGACTGTAGATGTTCAGATACAACCCCTGAGCTGCTAAGCTTGAAACATCAAACAAATAGAAATCCATTACTTGTGGAACATCATTGTTTAAAAAAATACCTATATCAGACAGCCATAACTCAGTTATATGTATTTGGTTAGAGAATATCCATGCATCACAATTAGTTCCTGTCATTAGAGGGATGGATACATCAAACCCAGGGGAAAAGGTAGGGGAAGAATGGACGAAAATATAATACAGAGATTTCCTAACAGGGCAAACAGCCTGAATCCAAGGTAAGGAATCCAAAGGAGAAAAAGCAGGGCTATTACACATAATACCATAATTCTGTGGTTGGTGATGGATGAAGGAAGAACATACTCACGTGTGTATACTTTAGAAAGGCTAGTATTATAGAAATCATCAGGAAACTCAACTTTGAGATGGAGAATCTGATGATTATGACAACTGGCCTATTGAATTTGTCTCAACAACATTAACTCATAGATGAAGTGCACTGGAAATAATTAGGCTAGAACCCATCCCAATTTCATGCAATTGTATTCAAAGTAATGAAAATGTGCTATACATTTTAATTTGCTTTTCAGGTATATCCAATTTTATTAAAGGATCTAAATTTCTGTGAGAGAAAAAGCAATAATTGGATCTTTCTTCCCTGAGTGTACAAGCCTTCATTTCACAATGAAGTTTCTTTCTCTTTTCTTTTCTTTTCTTTTTTTTCTTTCCTTTTCTTTCCTTTCCTTTCCTTTCTTTCTTTCTCTTTCTTTTACTAGAAATGATAAATTTTATTTGGCTTATCAAACCTACAGTCAAAATATTTTATCAGCACCAACTATGATTTATATTTCTTTTTTGCAATCTTTAAAATTAAAACATAATTGCCTCATATCCCCTTCTCTCTCCTCCCTCAAATCCTGCCCTTCATCACAGTTCATGTCCCTTGTACACTCCTCTATCACACCCTTTATTTATCTATTTTTTTTTTGGTTCTTTTTTTTTCCAGAGCTGAGGACCGAACCCAGGGCCTTGCGCTTCCTAGGCAAGCGCTGTTTATTTAACTATTATTGTTACACACACACACACACACACACACACACACACACACACACACACACTGCAGGGAAAGAGATGCTACTGCTGTGCATACTTTAAGCTGTCACTAGTGGATATTCTTTCCCCGCCCACCATTTGGGGAGGAGGAATTCTCTCACTCAATAATCCTTAGAGGTCTATAGCTTTGTCTTAGGCTAGGACGCTGTGAGATTTCCCCACCACGTTAACATGTTTATTGTACTTGTTCATGTCTGGTTTAAGCACCTCTGATTCCTTAAGGTAACTTGGGTGAAAAGTACTGTGGGGAGCGGGTGTGGCGGCAGTCCCAAGATGGCGCCCGGGACTGCAGCTAAGTCTCATGACTAGCACCTGACTTCCTCACACACCCAAAGCTAGCCACATCCATTGTGAGAGCTGTGCAGGCGCACCAGGATGCAAGATCAGGCATGTGAAGTGGACCTGTATGAACTGAGATTACACAGACTGGACTGACGAGGCGGAGTTGAGGGAGGATATAAGGATGCTGTAAGGTTCCTGAATAAACCGCTTTGAGAAGCGACAAAGTACCTGTCATTTTTAGGAGGTACAATTTCACACACTTCCTGGTCCTACAGTTCTTTCTATCTCTCCATCCCTTTTTCAGTATATTTTCTGCATTTTGTCCAGCTGTGTTTTTTTTTTTTTTTATTATAGTCCCTATCTGTTGCTAAGAGAAGCTCATTCCATAGGGGTGAGTTGAGTAAAGACTAAGTGTTTAAGGAGAAATGTTGAGAAGGCAGTTGGGAATTTTACTGACTTAGGAAAGTTTGAACAGTCAAGACTCTTCTAAGATCTATAACCTCACTAGTCATGGGAAGTTGGCTAGCTTCACAGTGACAAACATCATTTCCCTCCTGTGGCATGGACCTTAAGTCCAATTAGACAACTACTGTTTACAAGCAAGGCATGTATGTAACTACTGACCCTCTAGGGATTTCTTGACATACTAGTCATTGTTGTGCTTCATAGTCATCATAGCTGGGGTAGGACTAACGGTAGACCCCTTTCCCTTCTCAATTGATGGCACTTTATGATATTACGAAAGCTAGTCCTCCTGGAGAAGGTTTCAGGTCAGATCCAGCTTCAATCTTTCAAGTCTCCTGTCCAAAGCTTATGGTGTCTTGAGCAATAAATAGTACTTCCTTCCAGTCTCAGAGAGGCAATGTAGAGTAATAACAATAGGCTTCATTGTTCTAGAAGCCTTTTGGACTCCCCTGACCAACAACATGAAATAGGGGGTTTCAATATCCTGAAAGTAGTGTTGTAAGCCCAAGTCACACAGCTTTTTTTAACACCATGTGTATGTGTCTTTCTGTGTGTGTACGTACACAGTTATATGTATGATATAATTTTAGATTGATATATAAAAAGATGTTTTCTTAGGGCTTTTTCAAACACCCTAGTGTTATTGGCACTCTTGTTCTTTCTCTTGGGTTTACATCATTACTCCATTGCACTTAGGCATGGTGCTTCCTGTATTGCAGTCCACAAACCTTTCTGTACACATTTTATTTCTCAGTTAAAGTTGGCCCATTGTTTGCCCTTTGCTGTCCTTTTTTATGTCAATCTTGTCTTTCCCTTTTTAAACTCTTCTGACAGGCGGTCACATACAGTTTACCAAACTCATTCTTTGAAATATCTCCAAGCCTATCCAGCTTTTTCCCACCCTTTTCCTCCACCTCCTCTTTTTTATCTTTCCCTTCTCATTACCCACCCACCCCCTCAGAGTAATTCAAGTTTTATTTAGAATGAGTAAAAATGAATGTGCTTCAGGCCCTAGACCATGTAGGCCAAGCTTTGCCTGGAGACAATATTTACAGCTGAGTGATAAATTGGGATTGTTATCAAGGGGTTGACAGCCTGTTAACTGGAGCAGGGCTGGAAATATTGTCATAAAATTGCTGAACTCAGGAAAGTAAATATTTAATGGGCCTTGCAGTAAAAACAAGTTGATAAATAGAAACCAACAAAGTAAGCAAGACTATGGTCAGTTTGAAGAGCAGTTCTGGCGAGGCTAGATTTGGTAGAATTGAATCTTAGTGTCCAAGAGACATTCAGTTAGGATGTTTTTGCATTGAAGAACTATAACTATGATTAAGCCCGAGGCTCAGATATAAAGAACAAATATAAAGCTTGTTTCTTGATACAGAAATGCAAATGAAAAAAAGAGACCATTTACCAGATTCAAGTTCCTTGCTCAGAGTTAAACTACATTTCTCAGTCTATTTCTAAGTTTTTTTCAAACACATGGCTCAGTTCTGATGCATGGTGGGTAAGTAGAAGTATTGTATTTACAACCAACCCATTCTGTAAATTATTTGTAAAGCCAATCCTATACCCTTATTCAATCTATAAAATATGACAATTTAGAGAAAATCATGGAATGGACAATGTCAAGAAAGAACATGGTAACCTGATTCTGTCTGTGAAAGGATATTATGAAAGGAGTGGACAAGGAAGGGTTTTCATAAACCTTTCCTCCATCCTAGGGAGTGGGGAGATCATGTGCCCTCTTGCTACTATTTTAAATGAGCTCAGTATTGAATAAACTCCTAATGACAACCATAGATTAGTACTGCTTTTAGTACTCATCAGAGAAGGTTCTATATTCAGTAGATAATAATTAACATAAAGGCATGCTGATGGTCAAGGTAGAGAAAACAATAAACTACAGAAAATCCCCCACAATGATTAAAGTAGGGTAACACTGGAGTTTTTATTTACGAAGGCACAGTAATCCCTTTTCTCTGAAGTAAATGCATGATATAGTTCTGAGAGTCAAATCAAAGTTTTGATTTGAATTCTTTTCAGGGATCCTTTGGTCTGTGATTAAAACTGCTTCAGTTAAAGATCAAGAGAAGTCCCCAAGATATGGGACTGGGTATTTCCTGTCATCTCACTATGAATAGATAACACGGATTCTAGAACATAGATGACACAGAGTAAATGTTTCTGACAGATCAGCTGCATAGCAGGCTCTGTAAATAACACTTCTGTATATCTCTTTCTTACATGGGCTCAATTGTAAATCTTCTTTAAAATATGACAATATGATTTATCATAAAAGCTGAGATACTTTAGAGAATAAAATAGGAAGCTATTAATAATTAAGTTAGAAATACAGATGTCAACTGGGTTTTTGGTAGGCAAAGCTGGGAATATAGTTTTCTTAAATATAAATAAAACTTTTATAAATTCTTTCATAAACCTATTTATTCAAATCCCAGAAAGGATATCCAATTCATATTCTGTTCTGGAGAAAAACAAGAACCAAGGAAATATGAGTATATAAAAATATGAACAGGTATTACTGAGTGATATTTTTACTCTTTCTAAGGGAAAAGCAACAAATATATCATACTGGATTTACATGAGGACAATGGCCCTGATAAAATCTGATAAAGTCAGGGGAAATTATTTGTTGGAAGTAATTATTTTTCAAGGCATTAAATCTTAAAACATGTAAATCTAATCTTTCCTTTCTCTCTGTGTTTCCTTTTCTCCCATCAACTTCCCTCTCTTTTTTTTTTCTTCTCTGCCTTTTTGTATTCATTAAGAAAACAACGTGTTGATATTGTATGGACTAATTTACTGTGCTGAGCTATAAATTAGTGATCAGGATTAAAGACAAAGGGAAGACAACCAGAGAAAGAAAGAATAAGACACAGAGTTGAAAAGGTAAGGGAGCCACTGACTATATACTGATAAAAGAGAGAAAGCATGTCCACTGAGGTATGAAGCATGAGGACATGGAGGATATGAGAGAGTACAATGGCTCCAGAGATGGGAGGACACTACCTACACTTAGCCTTTGCATATGTAGTGAATTCTCAGGGAGGCATCCAAGCATGTTAATAATATGGATCTGTGGTTGATGTACTTGCTTGGTGTTATTACCACCATGATGAATAGCAGCCATATTGTTATATGGGAGATAATTAGACCATCCGTCACTCTTGCCAGCCCAGCCTGAGTGAGAAGCCAGTCAGATCCATGAACCACAATGTCTCCTAATTGAGACGACATCATGTCAGCCAAGATAGAAGCAAAACCTGTACGTTTCCAAGGAAATACAATAGGCTGAAAATGTCTAAGAAGGAATTGAGTTTTAGAAACTGTTAGGATATGCATGGAGCCATTCTTTCGCAGCTGGTGAAAAGAATTAAGAGTAAGGATATAACATGGAAGTCACCAATAAATAATTTCACTGCTAACAAAATTTCAAATAAACCTTTAAAAATACATAGTTAAGCACCTGAGGGATTAATTTGGCCTTCTTTATCCTCTGTGTATTCTTTAGTTATCACACAATGACAAAGTCAAATATGTCCTTTGGATGATTACAGAATAATATCAACTAATGTTAGTAATTAACTCACTTGCTGAAGATCTACACGCTGCATAAAGCAATGTATTATTTTCTGTGGAAAAACATCCCCAAATCAGATCATGGCCTTGACTCAATTCCTGACTCGCTTTCAGATTGAACTGTTTATTAGCCCCATATGTATTTCACCTTTGACTACTTATTTTGTCCTTGAGTTTGCATTTCTAATTTGAAAGGTAACTACAGACAAGGAAACTAAGTTAATTCTGGCCCATTCCTCATGGTTTCCAACAAATTGTCTTTCTCCAGAGCAGCACTAATAAAGGCCTTCATTTGAATACCATCAGGAAAATCCATCACACATATTTTACATTTATGTTCATATTCTCAAAAAAGAATGAAAATGTATATAATGACTTTCATATCTGAACTTTTATACCTCGTGCCACAATACTCTCCTTATTCTATACATTATCTTGTTTAGCAATATGTAATCACAACAGGCTACAAAAGAGTGGCACCTTAATATCCTTTAGATAGATGATGAAACTGAGATAGAAAGACAATATTTAAATGCTTATTAATATATATTGCAGGTAACAAAGCTGCTATCTGCAGTTCTGTTTCTAGAAAACTCAGTTACATACAAGAGTACCTTTCTGTTGTGATATTTTCTCTTTAGGAGAACCACATCACTTACTATAGGAACTAGAGTTTCCAAGAAAACCTATATCATGTTAGCATAGTAGGTTTTGAGGGACTAGCCACTGAATAAGTCTCTATTACAGACAAAATTTAAGGAAATGCTACAGTAAGGAAGGGGATGGGCTTGATCCTGTAAAAAGTGCCCAACTAATCAGTAACAGCAAGGTGAGGCTTTTCTCTGTCTTAGCAGAGAAATGAGTGGGGCAGACAGTAGTCCTCCCCCTTGTTCTCCTCCCTGTTAAGAGTAGGAACCATGAAGTCTGGTACAGTTCATTCTCCTTCAAGACTGCATTGTTAGAGGCAAGCATTCTCCTGCCATTAGGACTTCTAACCCCCATCACTGGGAGAGAGTTTTCACAGCAGGCTGTTGCCTTGCAGTGAGTGCCACACTGCTGTAAATGTGACTTGTAGGTGTAATGCCTCTGGGAATATACAGCTTCTCTGGAAACCTCTACCAGGCCACTGGTAGGCTGTAATCCTTTCAAAAAATCCCCCTACTTTCTAATATTTGGGTGTATTTGTCAGCATTGTATAAATGCCTTGATGTCTTTTACCTACCAGTAAACAATTGTGATTAAAATTATGATGATTAATAAACCAATATTAGAAAGCCCCAATTAATGTTAGTAAAACCCCTTACAGTATGATGTCAATTTTTAGACAGGAAGACTGAAACACAGAGACGTTAAGAATGACATATAAATTCACTCTGAAAGCAAAGCTGTCACCAGCATGCCAGCTCAATTGTTCATTTGATATTTTTTTTAAATAGTGATTAGTCATCAAGAATCCAGCTCTATTTGTGTTGAGCTTTGCCACACAATATTTTATCTGGGCTCGCTCTCCTAGCAGCCTTAGTGAGTAGAAAAGCTGGTCAGCTTTCTCTTGTTGTGGAGTGACTGGATTCCAACACTGTTGCGGTTCTAAGGGAGGTTCTAAGTTCATCAGAGGTATTGTCACAGAATTATTTAACATCCAGGAAGGAAAAGCTATAACCATGGTAACAAAAAGAATAGAGTCTCCTCCCAACCCTCCTCACCCTTATCACATGGGGACATGTGTCATTTTCTCCTCCCTTAAGAGGGAATCCAATTGACCCATTCAATCTTCTGGCCACAGCGCCATTCTCCAGAAGGTTGCATTCACTTCACATCATTCCAATAAGATAGAAGGAATAGTTAACCCCTTAATGAGATTACATACAATTTTTTTCCCAGAATGCCCCCTATGTAGTCCAACCTCTCCAAATACACCATGTTATTTGGTTAGGCATACCCACTGTCCTGAGTCTTCGCTGGAAAATACAGAACTTTTCATTTTTCTCCTCTCCTTTTTCTTTTGGATGCTGGCCAGAGCCCAAATTTGCTTTTTCTGGTGTATTCATTTTTTTTTTTACATGTTTTGCCATTCCAACCACACGGGTACTCAGACCTCAACGGCTATAAGAACAAACAGAATGACCCTGTTTTTATCTTTATATTATTCCTCCAGTAAGCTCCTGAGGTTTACTGTTTGTCTGTCCTGGGTTTTTCTTTTCTTTCCTTACCTTTCCATTCTTTTCCTTTTCCTTTCGTTCTTTCTTTCTCCCCCCTTCCCTCGCATTATTAATGAGAATAAAAACATCCTGACAGGAACAGACTTTCTGGTAGTGGTGTCCAGAAATGTGCCAGGTTTTTGTGGTCCAGAAAAAGACTTGTATAGACACAAGATTAGGAGCAGAGGCAGGGAATGTTTATTTTTAAAAAGAGAGAGAGAGGAAGGGAATGTTGACAGAGAGAGAGAGAGAGAGAGAGAGAGAGAGAGAGAGAGAGAGAGAGAGAGAGGGCTCAAGGAAGGGATTTTAAAAGCTCAAGTGCTTGTTCTACAAAAAAAATAATGAACTTTTTGTGCTGCACAGCATGGATTTTAAGTGCCATTTTAATCTGAGTATGGCCCTTCTCTCTCATATATGTTCTGTCACTTGCAGTTCCACATATAGCTGCATAACTCATTAGCATCTTAAAGTCCCACCCAGGACTGTGCGTTTTCCTATTATACCAACTTCTGGGCTACCTCCTGGCACTATGGAGAATCTCTGTACTCAGCCAACAGCCAGATTTAGCTGTGGGGTTGCTAGCTTTAATCTTTACCAAGTGGTTTCATATACATCCTGATTTTGAGGCCTTAGAACATCTTTTCTGGACCTCATTCTCTCTCTTTTTTAATTGGATATTTTATTTATTTACATTTAAATTTTATCCTCTTTCCTGGTTTCCCCTTTAGAAACACCCTATCAGGTCCTCACTCTCCCTGGTTCTATGAGGGTATTATCCCATCCACCCATCCTCCCTCCCTGCCCTGGCATTCCCTAAGCTAGGGAAACGAGCCTTCCCAGGATCAAGGGCCTCTCCTCCCATTGATGTACAACAAGGCCATCCTCTGCTACATATGTGGCTGGAAACATGGATAGCTCCATGGAAACATGGATAGGAAACATGGTTGGTGGTTTAGTCCCTGGGAGCTCTCTTGGGTCTTATTGGTTGTTATTGTTGTTCTTCCTATGCAGTTGCAAACCCCGTCAGCTCCTTCAGTCCTTTCTCTAACTCCTCCATTGGGGTCCCTGTGCTCAGTCCAATGGTTGGCTTTGAGCATCTGCTTCTGTGTTTGTTAGACACTCTTTACTACTCTCCTGCATCATCGTGGTGGCCATTAACTCCAGGAAATTTTGCTTTATAGCTTTTTGTTGTTGATAATAAGATATTCTGAAAGTGATAAATGATTGGCTACAGAGGGCATGAAAAGTGCATTTAACAGGCACAGTGACAAACCTGACAAAAGGGGTGTTGCTCTGTGTAACTCTGGATGCCCTAAGTCCCAAATCTAAACAAGGAGCAAGTATATCTCCAGTCCCTGTAGATACTGAAAGCTTGCGCATCTTCTCCATGAATGTCTAACACTAACACTTTTTTGCCAAACTAAAACAAAATGGAGTGGTCCACATCTTGCTGAGGGAAAGTCAAAATTACTATAGGCAAGAACAAAAATGAGTGAGTAAATGAATGAATGAATGAGAAAACAAATTGAGGGAAGATTTATCAACTTTGACTTATTTGTCAGATAAGTAGACGACAGAAGTTATTGGCAGAGCAATGCCTTCTTCAAAAAAAGAAAGCATGAAGAGCCCTTCCACATTTCATCAGGGGTTGACTCTGTTCTGGGCATTTTCATTTAAAGACACGAAGCACAGGGGTAGAGATAGACAGGATTATCTATAGGATGTGCAGCTTGCATCACAGTTTCAGATGAAAACAAAGCTCCAGCACTAGAAACTTCACAAAAACATGAACACAGGAATCTGCAGATAATCTGCCTCACCAAATCAAAGTTTTGATATTCAACAGTGACAGACAGTAACCAATGGTTCCCTTTGCTGACTAAATTCCTGTAAGAATGTGCTACTTGCCTGTTTCAGCACCGTTTCTTCATGTGTAATATGTTGCACGGAGCCGTATTGGATTTGGGCCTAGCCGCTTTTTGACTGCATGGCTCAAAGTGGCTAGGTGACTTTGGGCTGTTTGGCCACAGAGACTCACCCCTAAGATGACTGCATTAAGTCTTAAGATTGTTGAATGAAAGCCTCTCCCATGAATTTATGGCACAGGAAGATAACATTCAAGGGATGCCTCAGCTCCCTTAGCAGATACCTGTTACCTCCTGAATCAACACCCAGTGTCTCCACCGCCTGACCTCATCGTCTACCGCCTGACCTCTTTGCCTGACCTCTTTGCCTCCAGCTATCACTACCTATATCCGCACCTCCCCCTCCTCTGTGTTTCACAAAGGTCACTCCCCCTACCTGAAAGCCTTAAAAGCTGTAACATTCACCCCAATAAAGGAGACCTTGACAACAGAATCTTGCTTGGTCTCCTTCTTCTCTCGCCCCCCATTTAGGCCCAAGGGTAGCGCCCCTTCGGGACCCTGAATAACTGGGTCCCCGCTGGCGGGGACATTATGTGAAGCAAGGGTAACAAGTTGTATGCTGCAAATGCATGCATTCTAAAGAAACAATATTTTGTGAGAAAGACAAAGAAAATGATTTGAAAACACATGTTATAATACAAAGTGTATGGTTGATGTGTAAAAAAATGAACAATGGAAGTCAAAATATAGCTATGATTTCTGCCTTTATCCCTTAGCCAACCAAGCTAAAAATAACAAATTTATTTTAGATTTGTACATTCTTACACTGATTTGATAATCAAAAAGCATTTTCAAAGCAATCTGATCATTGAGTTGCCACAACACTGCGACAGTACAGTCAGGGGTGATGCATGCTCTGTGTACACTCCTATTACATGGCCATAAGGCTGCGCCCAGGGACACGTGGTAATGAGTGGTGGAAAGACTCCAAGAGTAGCCTCATAAAGCTCATTCTCACTGTACTGGTCAATTTAAACAAGCATACAGCAGGATAGGAACTTGAAATACACTTGTTCCACCCACTTCTATTTTCCTATGATGAATTTTGCATTGAGTATCTCCCTGCAATCTTAGGTATCATTTTCTTTGAAGGGGAAGCCTTTAACCCTGTGTGAATTTCCCTGCAGGCATGATTTCTAACATTTAACCTGTTTTACCAATGCTATTCCTTTTCCTGTTCACTCGAGCAAGAGGCATTTGCTTCAGCTAGCAGGATCTGCTTACTGCCACTTATATAAATATACTTGTAAATATTTTAAACTACTTAGTTTATCTCTAGACATGGCAATGACATGGCAATGCCCTTCCATTCATTGAGTCCAAGAACCTTGTCTTCGTTCTGTATGATTTAGCAAGATTTTGAGATTTTTTATCTCATATACGATCCTTCCCTTTCAAATATTTTTCTCTTTCTTCTTTTATTTATAGTTATATTCTGATAATACAATATGTTGTGTAGCTGTATATGGGCAGAATATTTTTATATAGTAAATATACACTCATTCCTCAGTGTTGTTTTAGCCTGCTGATTGAGACAGGGATGAGCTATTTCTATTTGTTCTCCCCTAATTATGTAGGATAAGAGAAAATTACCTTGTCTGGCATCAATGGTAGGGGGGCCCTTGGTCCTATAGACTTGACGCCCCAGTGTAGTAGTGGGTGGGTGAGTGGAGGAACACCCTCATAGAGGCAAAGGGGATGGGGGATGTGATGGGGTTGCAGAGGGAAAACCGGGAAGGGGCACAACATTTGAAATTTAAATAAATAAGATAATCAATAAAAAATGAAAAGGTTTAAGCTAAGCAACAGTCGATAGATAATGTACTGAATTATTTAAAAAGAGGGACTATGTTTGTCTTCGCATCATGATTGATTAGCACTATATTCACATTGCAGACAATTAATAATAGCGCTTGTTGATGACACCGTCATAATTGTTCTGGAAAGGATCACCAATGTTCAGAAAGCAAGAAGATAGCAAATCGCCCAAACCCCAAAGTCAGAACACAATGTTGGTCAGGTGGTAGAACGCCACAGCTTTCCTCACATGGTTTGAGTTTACAGTCCACAGTGAATTACCACCACCCCGAATTATTCTTCATGTTTGTAAATCTCTCTGTGATCTTTTAATGCATTATTTCTTTAAGTGAATATTGCTGATGGTCACGTTATTGGTTATAAGATGTTGCAAGCATAAACTCTTCTCATCTTGTAGTCTCAGTAATTAAGAATTTTGACACAGTGCATGTTGACATATCTATAGTGAAAGAAAAATGATACTTGTTGCATGATTTTATACAGGAATCACTGGTTGATATCCAAATCCCATTTAAGCCATTCTACTCGTAGGGTTTCGTTATCCTTGTTCTTGCAAAACATGCAAATATCCAAATAGCTTGAGTGGAATTTAATTTCCTTCGGTAGCTCCCCACTGTACATAACAGGTCAGCTGATAAACTTCCTCAGTACATGCTTAAAACATTTATCTTTTTTCAGAAATGTAACGCCTCCGGCCCTATTACCTTGTGAAAATTCAGAGAGAGTGTGTGTTATTTATTTACATGGAACATTTCCCCTCCAAATAAATTTTCACAGTCTGAGGACTTTTTGAGTTCTAAGCATGAGATGAAGATTGCTCCTCCTCTTACTTCACCTCCTCCTTATATTTCTCATCTTCAAGTTTTTCTGTATGCTTACAGGCTGTTTTTTTTTTTAAACATCGATAATCAGGAATAATAAGAATTTACCTTTTGACATGCTTTCTTTGGAAGGCTATTCCTGTTCAAGTTGTGAGAATTCTCAGTGGAGTAGCCTCATGCCATATCTCTTTGAATGGTATACTAGGAAGGGAACAGAAAGATTGTAGGAAAAGTGAGGATGGTGTAATCTGAAGTAATTGATGTAGCATTATGAAAGGAAAGTATTTTGAAGATATTCTTATAGTACTCATGATACTACTTGGATTATGACAGGTTAGTGTTAGTAATTTTTAATCCTGTAGCCTAAGAATAGAAGATTGCCACTTGTCAGACTCTCCTGGGTCCCCTGCAGTGTTTGACCTCTGCTGACTGCTGATGCAGGTAGAAGCCTTTTTTCCTAACAAAGGAATGCCCTGGCCCTGCAGCCACACCTACACACCCGGCATACACCTGGGTGGTGGTCCATTTGTTCCTGTCTTTTGTGCTCAGTCTTTGTTCCTGGGACTTGAGCTGGTCCTCTTGGATTTCTCCCCAGTAAATTTGGAGGCACGTGTTTGGTCTTTAGTGCCTGAGGCATTAAACTGGTTTTCCCACTGTGCTTCCTAGAATTTTCCACCCGGTGAACTTGGGGTATATATTTGATGAACAAAACTACAGATTTGGCATTCTTATGATACGAATGACCCGAATATGTGTGTTTTTAATCCCGCAGGCTTTTTTTTTTTTTTTTTTGGTTCTTTTTTTCGGAGCTGGGGACCAAACCCAGGGCCTTGCGCTTCCTAGGTAAGCGCTCTACCACTGAGCTAAATCCTCAGCCCTGTCCGCAGGCTTTTTTAATCCCACGGCAGTTCTCGGTGCCGTGTCAGTGCGGGCATCGACAACCACTTACCTCCACCCCCCCCCCCAAAAAAAAAGAAAGATCATAAGAAGATATGATTTCAGGAGAAACATCAATGTTTTAGTTTTTAAATTATTAAGTTTAGGATATCAACCATAAATCTCAGTAGAAATTACTGCTGGATACCTGGTAATTTACTCATCTTGACTAATAATTTTTGCAAGGTAAACATTGTATGGACACATGATCCTCAGGCAGAATTGTCTGCTCCAGAACTTTCCAAACATGGCTACAAAGACACAGCTGGAGAAACTTTTATACTTTGTTGTTGATTCGTTTATCACTATTATTTGATCAATTCTGATGCAACCTGCTTCAGCAGTCCAAAGGCTGCTCACAAGGGCAGTGTTTGGGAAGGACTCCAAATGTGTAGTGTCTGATTCTCATTGTGGTCCTGGTTGATTGAAATGATTCAAACAGAAGCACAGCCAGGAGAGAGAAAGACTAAGTCAGGTGATCATATAGGGCAGAGAATTGCTAATGAAAATCATGGGGAGCTCATAGCAGCCTGTTAGAAGCCATCTATGAGAGACAGAAAAGTCGTTTTGAATAGTTGCCACTTATATACTCTAACTTGCAAGGCGTTTAGACATCTCATCTCAGAATCGATTCTTGTTATTGTTGTCTTTCCACTCATAATTAAAATGATACCTGGGTATTAACCTACCCTATTTGGGCAGATTCTCTGAAGATCAACAAAGATATACTCTCTTATAGTAACGTTATGTGAATGGATTAATGATTTAATTCCTAATAGCAATTCCATAGTATCCCTAAACTTATACAAGTAATTTTGAGCCCCCATTGGTATACAAGCTGCAGTTAGAGCTCTGTAAACCATCATGCATCATGGGTTAATTGTATTAGGATAGAAAAAAGGCTTGGAGCTGATTTGCATTTGCGATCAGGGAAGGCATTCCTTCTGGGCTGGCTGTGAAACCATTGTCTGATAATTAAGGGCTATAAACTGGGAGTGGACAATTTATTGTGGGTGCAAGAACAGAAGATAAAATCATGATTGGATAAATCAAAACAAAACTTCAATGCTAGTGAGACACAAGGATGATGCTTTGCCTCTTGACAAAACTGTGCTAACTTAAGACATAAGAATTATTGTTTTAAGCTCTTAACGAACCTGTGGAGCTACTGATAGAAAATGAATGTTTAATTAGATAACTACTCTTAATAGAAACTCATGTAAACATACTTACTGAAACTTCTTATTCAATCTCTGATTTGAATTTATGTTTTAAACTTGCAGTGACCTTTTGGGGACAAAAAAGATAGTTGAAATACTATGTTATCTAATCTCCTTTTAAAGTATAAGTACTAAGAACAACATTAAGCAAGAAGCCTTCTTTTATTCACAAGTCTTCTTTCACTCAGCAATAAAATGGTAGACCTCTTTCTCTCTCAGAGCAATAAAGGTTGGAACTTATTTTGCAACCAGAATGAGTGAGTTCTTTTTACACTTGCCTTACGGAGCTTCCTAATGAGAGCCTTTGCTTCATCTACCATATATATATATAGTTGTGTGTATGTAAGTATGCATGAATACTTGTGAGTGGATGAAATAGGTGGTTGGGTCCACCAAAAATATGTGTGTACGAATGTGTGTGTGGGGTGTGTGTGTGTGGGTGTGTGTGTGTGTGTGTGCGCGCGCGCATATTTTCCTGTGTAAGATTTTTTATTTCTGTGAACCTGACTTTCTTTTCCTGACTCACTATGAGTTCATGAAAACTCTGAGCTTCTATGGCCAGATCAGTAAGAGCCTCTTGCCTACCAACAAAGGGTTTCTGGATGACTCATCAGAAAAGGAGCTCTAACAATTAATTCTTTACATAAACCCCCACTGCTAAACAGTATGTGTTAATTCACCAGACTTTAGGGTGCCAATATAAGCCCAGAACAGTAAGAGCTAAATTTTCCAGCACTTACTCAAGCACAGAGAACTATAAAGTAAGAGTTAAGTTTCTTACAAGATAAGGAATCATCAGTCTTTTGGCCTCTGTCCAATGCCGTGTCCCACTTCAAACTATTCCCTAAGTCCAGGCATGTCTGACAACATCCCAATTCACAGGAAAACTAAATAAAACAAACAAACATAAATGTCATCATCTCATTAAGAGAAAACCATGGAAGAAGCATGTGGAGATCTTCCATCAGTAGCTAACTATGTGCTCAGTAACATAACTCTGTTCCTGGATCTACAAAGGCACAGGAGAAATATGAGATTCTTCAATATTCTTTTCATCTCTGAAATTCTTTGATCTATGCCAGAAAAGAAAGGACATGGGCCTTGGTCAAAGACTGTCCCCACTTCCATAGACAATTCTTCTGAAAATCTCCCATCAGAGCCTGTGCTCTCCCCTCTGAAGCTTTGTGTGCCTTTGATGAAGCAAGGTGACGATATGGACAAGCAATGTCCATCTTTAACTGATGTCCTCTGTACAAAGATGTCACAAGTGACAAGACACCTCACCACTGAGGGACGAAATGTATTTGTTTTATGAGAGTGAAAGTGGGAGATTAAACTTAAAGAGTCACAAGTGCCTTTGGAGAATGTTCAAAGATGGTTCTTTCCTAAGAAAATTCTACCAAGTTCCCTTAGAATTCCTTACCTTATTTCCAACCCATCATCGTCTATGACTGAATTTTACACGAAGATAGAATAAGAAGCCAGAGTCTAAAGCTCTCTCATAGAACGATGACATCTTAAAAGCAGGATCTCTCATTAGAGGTGTGACATAGCTTTACTCCACCGAGGTGGCTCAGACATTAAAAAACAGATCAAGAACAGCAATAATATTTCTTGACATATGTTAAATATCATTTGATAGAAAATGTCATTTATTGTAGTAGTTTCTTTGAAAATTATAAATTTCTAAATGCTACTTTCTTTGATTTCCCCCTGTCCTCTGATCCCTGAATTTTGTCTCACATTCTGTATTTCTTTTTTCTCTTTCTTTCTTTCTTAATTTCTTTCTTTCTTTCTTTCTTTCTTTCTTTCATTTTTTTTTGGTTGCTGCTTCTGTAACTTTTTTTTAACTTCTTCTTTTTCCTCCATCTTTATTAAATTGGGTATTTCTTATTTACATTTCAATTGTTATTACCTTTCCCAGTTTCCAGGCCAACATCCCCCTAACCCTTCTCCCTCCCCTTCTATATGGGTGTTCCCCTCTCCATCCTCCCCCCATTACCACCCTCCCTCCAACAATCATGTTCACTGGGGATTCAGTCTTGGCAGGATCAAGGGCTTCCTCTTCCACTGGTGCCTTTACTAGGCTATTCTGTATTTTTTTT
Organism: Rattus norvegicus; assembly: GCF_021556685.1. Classification (NCBI taxonomy): domain Eukaryota; kingdom Metazoa; phylum Chordata; class Mammalia; order Rodentia; family Muridae; genus Rattus; species Rattus norvegicus. The sequence continues at coordinate 263,214,630 of NC_141534.1, read as the reverse complement.
GTTGTTTTTTGCATTTTTTTCTTTATTAACTTGAGTATTTCTTATTTACATTTCGATTGTTATTCCCTTTCCTGGTTTCCAGGCCAACATCCCCCTAACCCCTCCCCCTCCCATTCTATATGGGTGTCCCCTCCCCATATTCTGTATTTCTAACATATAACATTCCTGACTTATAGGCATTTCTCCCATATTCACGCCCATCACCAACCTACTTTTCTGCTGTTCTTTATAATAACATTCTTCACAAGATTTGCCTAATCATAATAACATTTCAAAATATTCACAGATTTGATCTAGAACTATCTTTAAAATGTATTTTTTAAAAGAAATTGTTCTTAAGAAAACACTTTACATCTAGTGTATTACCACCTCCAGGTAACTTGATCCAGTACAGACTTTTCTCATTCATCTTTCTCAGCTACATCCTTCATGGTTAGCTCTTATCGTCTCTAGCTTCTGTAGAATCATAGTCATACATTATTTCTCAGTACTTATTGAGGATTCTACTTGGTTACACAGTACACATTACCCTGCTCAGTTCTCTGAGGAAATACTAAATAGAAACTCGTTTGGATGAAGTTTATTTTGGTTCTTGGTTTCAGAGAGATTTTAATCTATCTTGATGGAGAAGTCATGATATTGGAGATGGCTTTGTCCCCGTCAGTGAAAGTGACATCCAGTGAGAACTCATGTGGTATAGACCAGAGGCAGAACACTCAGGCGGCAAACAAGGCTGAGCAACGCATCTGTTTATGCCAAACCATCTCTATCTACTAAAGCATGGAGAGCATCCAAAATAGCAACAAGAACTGGAAACTGAGAAATTGGAACACAAGTTCCTAGGCAACGTCTCAAATTCAAACTATAGCAAATACGTTTGTATGCACCTATAGAGAGGGATGCTCCACAACATTGTCAGTGCATTTTTAGAGCAATGAATTTTTTTCACTTGGACACATCTATAGAATTGTCACCAAGATCAAGGCAGTAGTCTCAGAAGGCGCTTCCCTGTTACTACCAACTTAAAACACGCCTGAGCCAAGAAACACTCCCTTTTTCAATCAATTAATTCGTTTATATTTCAAATGTTACCCTCCTTCCAAGTCTCCCCTCCACAAACTCCTCCACTCTATCCCCTTCCCCTTTGCCTATAAAAGGTATTCCCCCCACCCACCTACCCACTCTCGCCTCACCCCTCTAGCATCCCCCTTCTCTGGGTCATCAAGCTTCCACAGAACCAAGCACCTCCCCTCCCACTGATGCCAGATAAGGAAGTCCTCTGCTACACATGTAGTGGGAGTCATGGACCAACCCATGTATACTCTTTGATTGGTGATTCAGTCCCGGAGAACTCTGAGGGGTTATGCTAGTTGATACTTTTGTTCTCCCTATGGGATTGAAATCTCATTCGGCTCCTTCAAACCTTTTTTTGATTTAATTGATAAAAAATGTATAATTAAATAATTTGTCAAAAGCATGTTTTTATCAATCTAAACTAGAAATGGTGGTAGAAAAAAATAGAACAAAGAAATGAAATGGAAACATGCATCATCATTTTAATTGGTTATTTTATTTATTTACATGTCAAGCATTATCCCCCTTCCCCATTCCTTTTCACAAACCCCCATCCCATCCCCTGCTTTTATAAGGGTGCTCCCCCACCCACCCTTCCACTCCTGGTTCACTGCCCTAGCGTTTCTCCATGCTGGGGCATCAAGCCCAGGACCAGGGGCCTCCCCTTTCACTGATCCTAGATGAGGCAATTCTCTGCTATGTAGCTGGAGCTGTCTGTCCCAACCATCCTTGGTTGGTGGTTTAGTCCCTGGTCTCCTGCTAGTTGATACTGCTGTTCTTCCTATGGGGTTACAATCCCCTTCATCTCCTTCAAACATTTTTAACTTTTATAAACAGATAGTGTATAGCTCCTTGGATGAAAAGAGTTAAGCAGTGATGAGGCTCATTGTTTGCACACAAGGCAGATTATTATTCAATTGGCAGAATAAAGCAGGTTTGTATTTAAAGAGTCTAGAAGAAAATGCCACTTCTGGATGAAGGATCAAAAACATCGTGTTAAAAGGGAGTATACCAGAGGGAATCTCATGTGTAACTTGGAAATTACCCCCTAATCTCTGCAAGTTCTAGGCTAAGAAATGATCTGAGTCCCTCTGTCCTCCCCAGTCTCCTGCTACTGCTTTGTTAGTTTTGCTTTTGTTTGCAGAAAATAAAAATTTCACATCTTTTCCCTTTTTTGATTGCATCCAGAAATTATGATAATAAAAATCTCATATTTAACAAGTGATTGCCACATGTTAGGCAATATAATAAACAGCTTTATTGTATTGTATTTCTATATAATAATTCTGTTAGTATTCTCATTTCATATGCAGAAACCAAGGCTCAGGAAGCATTAATCAATTTTATTCAAAATATGGAAGAAAACATGTAACAGAATAGAGACTTCAATGCAGATACTGAACTGGTGATCTTTAATATTTTGCCATCCTGGACTTCGTGAGTATGCATTTTAAATTTTTTCTTTCATGTTATTCTTACTTTTCTTATATATTTAAATGTGTGTTTTGTTTTTCTTTCTTGATCCTCATGATTACACCCAGGACTTCACAGACACAAAACAAAATGTTTAATAATAAGTTACATTCTCAAGTCCTTAAAAATGTTGTGGAATTCACTTACAAAATTATCCTTGGATGGTTCACAATTTTCAATGCCATCTAGCTGAGCATATAAAGTCTGGGACTTCTCTCCAATACAGTTGGCAAGCATTCACCTAGTTACAGCTTAATCCTTCCAGTAATGAGGAGATAACAGCCGTAGGAGAAAGCCAAGACTTGCTGTTGCCTGCATGGAAAGGGGGATCACAATTGCCAGAGAGAGAAGAGAGAGGGAGATAAAGAGAAAAAGACAGAGACAGAGAGACACAGATTGAGGTACAGAAAGAGAACCAGTTCTTGTACGACAGCAGAAGACTTTAACACTCCAGGTTGAGACAACACAGTAGGAGTCATATGTCTCTTATATATCAGCAGTTCTTTACTCAGAAAGTGATATAAATGCTAAAATGAACTAAAAGTAGCCAATACAAGGTACTAGGTGTACTTGTGCATCTGAGCATGGCTGTGTGGATAAGAGAGCTGAAGAAAAAACCATGAGGACTCAGGAAAGCATGAGAGGCGGTGATCCTATTACTGACTCAGTGTTCACACACATCATTAGAGCACAGATGTAAGATTTCTTGTTTAAGAAAGCTGAGGTGAAGAGTAGTTTTTAAAAAATGAAAAATGACACATTTTATCTTTAGATGAGAAAGATAAAGTGTTGCCAAAACCTGCTTCATAGATCATTTCCTTACAATTTTCTACTAAAGATATCATTTTATATTTACCCCAAGAGAAGAGAAAACTGGAGAAGTCCTGATAGGAAATCTATAAAATCCACTAGCCTGTTCAAGGATATGGAAATACAGCAATAGGAACAAAGCAGGCATTAGTTAAACATAACCACCAGTGATCTGCTTCCCTATGCAGTACTTGTTAATTGACAATGGAAGCAGTGACTGAAAGATCAAGGGCCAATGTTGACAATTGTTCAAGTTGTGTACTGAATAAATCCAGTGACTAATGTTTCCTCCCCACAGTGTGGCATTTGTTCCCACTTTCCAGCAGGTGGCAATCACAGTTTTTTAAGGAAGGGATGTCTCCTCTCCATAGTTCATCCTTTGAGGATGGTAGGGAAAAAAAAAAGTGTGTGTCTCAGAAGCCATGCCCTTCACTGCCACCTAGGGAAGTCCTGCAAACAAGAAGTAACTCTTCTGAGGTGATAAGCCCAGTTGCATTTTTGCACAGTTCTTAAAGCAAGCACATAAAATTGGTGTTCCAGGAAGCATTAAGTTCAATTGCCCTTTAATAGCTCAATACCGTCAACTGGAGGCACACTTCTGCTCCCCGTTGGAACATCATAGAAAAGTCAGCAAACAAATGTTTTTGTTGTTGTTTTGGTGTGTGTGTGTGTGTGTGTGTGTGTGTGTGTGTGTGTGTGTGTGTGTGCTTGGTTTGTTTGCTTTGATTTTTATTCTCTTACCAGGGACAATGAGTAATGCAAACACCAGAGATCTCTCCCCCAAAACAGTTGAACGTGGGGACCTCATTCATTTTACCTGTGGATTCACGGAAGTACCTGGACAACGGCTGGATAGAAAACAACATCTTGATGGTAATTCTGATATTGAGACACTTGGACCTTTGGCATATTAATGACCAAATAATAACAACTCTGTCTACCAATGTGGAAAATGAAGGTGACTATATCTATCATTCCCGCCACACATAATTAAGAAACTTGACCCAAACTAATTGTGAAAGTATGTATAGACAACATGGTGTATAGAAATATAAAGTTTTTGTTTTCCACAAACCATTTCGGCTTCGTTGTTAGGGCAAAAGTCACACTCCCTAGTTTGTGAGGACTAGGTTATATACTGGCTATTGGGCTATAAACACAAAGTGCCAACCTCCGGTTTTAATGCCTTTAATGGTGGTAGCAACCCGAATCTGAGAAATGCATTTTTTCCTTTTTTTTATCTTAATTTTATTAAATTGGGTATTTCTTATTTACATTTCAAATGGTATTCCCTTTCCCGGTTTCCATGCCAACATCCCCCTAATCCCTCCCTCTCCCATAATATACGGGTGTTCCCCTCCAATCCTCCTGCCATTACTACCCTCCCCCCAAGAATCCCGTTCAATGGAGGTCCAGCCTGGCAGGACCAAGGGCTTCCCCTTGCACTGGTGCCCTTACTAGGCTATTCATTGCTACCTATGCAGTTGGAGTCCAGGGTCAGTTCATGTATAGTCTTTGGGTAGTGACTTAGTCCCTGGAAGCTCCTGAGAGACACAGCCAGAATACAGCAAATACATAGGCGAATGCCAGCAGCAAACCACTAAACTGAGAACGGAACCCGCGTTGAAGGAATCAAAGAAAAGGCTCAACGAGCTGAAGGGGCTTGAGACCCTGTATGAGAAATGCATTTTGACTAAAGCAGCTACCATAGGATCTGCCCACAGGGGGCACTAGAGAGACATTTGAAGGTTGGAATGGACAGACTTTCCTTGCCTGTTTGCTTCTGCTTCCTGTTTTTTGGGGTCCTACTGTTGCCTCTAATCCATCAATATCCTTATACAACCGTCCTTCATTCTGGCATCAACGGTGCATCCTAAAGTGTGCAGTTAGTGTCTGCTTGCGGAATAAGCCTGTCCACCCTACTTAAGGACACTCACACAGCCTGCATTCTCTTCTGTGACAGTCTGAATTGCACCTTCTCTGGCGCTTTCACAGATATTAATTTCAGTTTCAAGGGGTCATTCCTGGCTTTCTCTCAGCCCAGAGTTAAGAGGTACACTCTTCTCCTGCTATTTCCTTGATAGCTTAGTAGCCTTTTCCTGTGCCCTTCTCTACCACCACAAATTTACATTTTCTTCGTTTTTTCCTGTTTTATTTTGTTTGTTTGTTTGTTTGTTTGTTTGTTGGGTATTTTGTTTGTTCAGTGTGTGTGTGTGTGTGTGTGTGTGTGTGTGTGTGTGTGTGTGTGTGTGTGTGTGTGTGTATGACTGTCCAACTGTGGGCTTTTACCTGATTTTAACTCAGGAATATAAAAACAGACTTACTATTCCCTCATATATTCATTTTATGTTCATATGTATATATGGATCTCTTCGATTGCATGGTTTGTTTTGCTGACCCTATTTTTTCCTACACGTTTGTGTTTGACTTGCACAATGAGCGCAATATGACTGCCTCACATTCTTAAATCCCTCGCCTCCTGCGTCCTTTTACTCTTTATGGAACTATTCTAATTTATTGCAGAAGACTGATTTGCTTGCTTCTAATAAATACCTGTATCCAAAGAATATTTTGCTACTTTCTTATGATAAGAAAAATCCAGCTCTTTGCAGAGCTCTGGATTAAGAAGAAACAAGGGGAAGATGTACATGTTTCACTGGACCATGCAAAAACCTGGCTTAGTCATGCTAATAGATACAAGGAATTCTTGTGAGCTTAGTGGTGGCAGATCCCCAAAATTTTTACAAGAAAACAGAAATCCAGATTCCTATGTATTGAATTGAAATGTTCATATCGAATTGGAAGAGAATATTAAATATTGAGCTGGAATATTTTGTGCCAAGCAAACATTACCCATCTGTGATTCACATTTTACCAAGTGCCTGCCAAAGTGCTCTTCGTCATCCAACTCCTGAATTATCAGCCAAATTTTCATGCGTGATCTCGTTACAGCCTAGGGAGGGCAAATAACATTACTATCAAGGAGAACCCCACCCCCAGTAGGAGTCATGGCTCACATCTCAAAGTGTGATATAAGAAAGAGCTTTATTGAGGAGCACTCTATTACTAAAACCATTTAAGAAAAGTCGTCTCTTGAACGTTTTGAAGAGACGGAGGCAGACTTGAAAGAAAATCCTCCAATTTATTATTTCAAAGTTACTTGAAAATAAAGGGCTTTTCTTGTCATATTAAAAACTTCAGCATAGAAACAGCAAGCCCCAGACCCAGGAACGCCAGAGCAGTTACCGTGGAGAGACACCGCTGCTTACTGCAAAACTTCAACTAGTTTCTGGAGTATTGATAGTGGGATATCATTTCCAAAAGCATATACTTTGCAACATGCTAGACGAAAAATAATGAAAAGGGACATCCTTACCATTGATGATAAATTGTGGACTATGTTTGCATTGGAAAGGCTCTGGTTTTGTTTATAATCGATTGATTTATCAGCATATCATTCATAAAGTAGAACTTTACCATCTCTGATTAATAAGCCACAAAGACACAATTTCCCTCCCTTGTCTTTTTTATGTTTGCTTATAATATTTGTTTTTTAATAAAATAATCTTAGCACATTGGAATTGGAAAGAACAGACAAAAGCCCAAGTGAAGGAATGAGGAACAGAAACCCGTTCATTTGCATACTTAGAAGTCCCATAGAAACATTGAACCGAAAACTGTAATATATATGCAAAAAATTGTAGGATAAACAGAGAGAAGAAAAATAAATAGAGATAAAATTAAAAACACAGTAGGACAAAAATTTAATAAAGGAAAGAAAAACACTAACAGAGTGGTTCTCAACCTTCCTAACCCTGCAACTTTTTAACACAGTTTCTCATCCTGTGGCCCCCAACCACAAAATAAATTCCGCAACATCATACTATAATTTTGATAGTTATGAACAAAATGTAAATATGTGATATGCAGGATATCTGATATAAGACCCCCCAAACAGGTCAAACTCACAGGTTAAGAACTACTGACCTAATATTGTGAGACCGGGAACCTCCAAAGATTCCATATCCGCCATGTACAGCCCGTCATGCAGCCTGCCCTTAAGAGGAGTTTCTTTTTCCACTGGTCTCACTTGGTTTATTGAGCCTTGAAAGAGAAATTTGATAGAAATATTTTACTTAGGGTTGAATGTAATGACCCGTCTCACTCTGCATACTGTCTGACTGTTGGTCTCTGTTTTTGTTCCTTTCAGTATAGAAAAGCTTCTCTTTTGATGGGACAGGAAACTGATCTATTAGTATAGAACATAGTCAGTAGGAGTCATTTTGTGCTAGTTTTTATTTTTAAAAAGAGTAGTCTTTGGTTTTTAGCTAAGATACATGGGCTATTTCCTATCAGGTTCTTAGTCACCCAAGCAGTGCAGACAGAGGTTCCATCTAATGGAGTGAGATTTAGTCAAGACAGATATTGTTTGTTACTACCGAAACCTTATGCTACCATTGCTCTAGATTATCTTACAGGTAGGATACCATTCTAGATGAAATTGTTTGTTGTTGACTTGATGTTTTTTCTTTAAAAGCATGAAGAGTACCAAACAAGCTGACTTACAGAAGTATAGGCTCATATGGGCACCAGCTCAACTTCTCCATGGTCAGCAAATTGTCCCTAGGTATGGTCTTCAGCAACAGGCTGTGCGAGTTTAGAAAAGGTCTTTTTTCTGCATCTAAAGCAATGATCATTGTTTGGTGTTTTGTTTTGTTTTTTTTTGTCTCTTTGTCTGTTTTATGGTAAATTAAAGTTTTGAATTTATGTATTTTAAATCATCTTGCAGATCTAGGATGAACCCTAATTGGTCATGGTGAAAGATCTTCTTGATGTGGTCTTGTATTTGATTTTGAGGTGTTTCACTGAGTATTTTTATGCATCTGTTCATAAGTGAAATTTTTCTGTAATTCTCCTTCTTTGTGAGGTCTTTATGCATTTCAGTATCCGTAACTGTGTCCATGTTAAAAAATGGAAAACTGATCTTTCTATTTTGTGAAATAATGAGAGGATAACTGGAATCAACACTTCATTGGACATCTGGTAGATTCCTGCCCTGGGCCTTTAAGATTGGGAGTCTTATAATTACTGCTTCTATTTCACTATGGGTTCTAGGTCTATTTAAATTGCCTTTTTTTTTACCTTTATGGGATGTATTGAGAATATTATCTATATCTTTTCATTTCTGAATTTAGTGGAGTACAGGTTTTTCAAAGTATATTCTATCATTCTATAAATTATTTTTGGTGTCTGTTATTAAGGCCCCCCATTTCATTTCTTTTTATTTTAAATTTATTTATTTTATATATGTGAATACACTGTAGCTGTCTTCAGACACACCAGAAGAGGGCATCGGATCCCATTACAGATGGCTGTGAGCCACCATGTGATTACTGGGAATTGAACTCAGGACCTCTGGAAGGGCAGCCAGTGCTCTTAACCATTGAGCCATCTCTACAGCACCCCTTTTTCATTTCTATTTTTGTTAATTTGGATATTCTCTTTACACCTTTTAGTTAATGTGGATAAGAACTTTTCAACATTATTGATTCTCTCAAAGAACAAACTCTTTGTTTCATTGATTTTATTATTTGTATTGGTACTAGTATTAGTATTGTTGCATGTTCCATTTTTATTGATTTCAGCCCTGTTTTTGGTTATTTCTTGCAATCCCCCCCATTGGATGTGATGTTTCATGATTTTTTTTCTAAAGGTTTCAAATGTTCTGTCAACTTAACGAGTATTTAGCATGCTTTCCTTTTTCTGGTAAATATAGGCACTTACTGATATGAACTAACTTCTTAGAAATGCATTCCTTGTGTCCCACAAGTTTGGGTATGTTGTGTATTCATTCAATTCTGAAAAGTCTTTCTTTTCTAAATTTCTGGCTTAACCCGTTTTCCATTGAGTAGTTAGCTGTGCAGTTTCCATGAGTTTGTAATCTTTCTGTTGTTTCTGTTGATTTTCTTAATCAGCTTGTTCTGCAGTGGTCTGATAGAATGCTGGGAATCGTTTCAATTTCCTTGTGTCTATTGACACTTGCTTTGTGTCTGAGCAGGTAATCAGTGTTAGAGAACATTACATGAGGTACAGAGAAGAAGGTATATTCTTTTGTGTTTGGGTGGAATGTTCTGTAAATATATAGTGTCTATTTGGTTTATGAAGTCAGTTAGCTCCAGGATTTATCTGTCCAGTTTTTGTCTTGATCACTTGCCTACTGGTGAACGCGGGGTTTTGAAGTTTCCCATTATCGTGTGTGAGAGTTGATATGCAGTAAAAGTTGTAGATGTATGTTTCTTTTACAAACTAGGTTGACCTTGTGTTTGGTGCATAATTGTCAAGATTCCATTGTTTGTTTGGTGGTGTTTCTCTTTGATAACTATGCAGTGTTCTTCCTTATCTCTTTGGATTAGGTTTGACGTGAAGTTCCATTTCTCAGGTAGTATAATGGCTACAAGGGCTTAACATCCTGTGACCCTAAGTGATATCTATCCTTGATTCTAAAGTGTATTTCTTGGATGAAGGAGAAAAATGGATCTTATTTTTAGATACATTCTCTTACTCTGTCTCTTTTAATTAAGGAATTGAGAGCTCTCTTGTTGAGAAATGTTAATGTGCAGTGTTTGATGATTCCTGTTTATTTTTGGTTTTATTGTGGTGGTGGTGGTGGTGGTGCTGGTGCTGGTGGTACATGTTTCCACTCTTGATTTGCTCATCTAAAATTTATTTATTCTTTGTAATTTTTGTCTCGAGTTTATTTATAAAAACAGCATAGAACACTGGTCATCTGTAAATAGTGTGTAGGTGGGTGTCACAGCAGTCCGTCTGTCTTCACACTGGCAGGAGCCTTTTCTATGGGGCCTTCACAGGGGCCTGGGCACCCTTGGGAGCCTGTGCACCTGGAGCTGAAGCCTGGGCCTTAGCTGGAGCTTCGGCCTCTGCCTTGGTATGTATCTTGGGCTTTGGTGGGAAAAGCCTACAACCCTTGGCCTTGTAGCTTCAGATCTTCGTCCCAAACTCAGGGTGAGTGATGAAAACCAGATGACTGAATTTGCAGCTGGAGCCCTTTGGTATCTTGGGCTTGATGGCCTGAGGCTTCACCAGAGCCTTGAAGGTCTCTGCACGTGTAGTCACTGCCTTTGCGTTATTGGCCTGTGTCTTCTTTAGACTGTTCTTGTTGTGCTTCCTGGCAAAACGCATGTTCCTAAGGAACTTGGGGGTCAACTCCCTTAAAAGATTCATATCCTTGTGACTGGGGTTTCTTAATGCCATTTCTGTGTCATTTGCAGGACTGGTTGTGTATGGTGTGGTTCTTGGACATGGCCATGTTTCCATGGTAACCTGTGACTCCGGCAGCACCTGGGACTAGAGAGGAAACTCTGCGTTTTCTTGATCATGGTTTATCCTTTTTATGTTGTTTTCCTTCTAGTACCTTCTATAGAGCTTGATTAGTAGACAGATGTTGCTGAAGTTTGACTTTATCATATACTGTGATTCAAAGTTATGCTGTGTGTAGTAGTCTGGGCTGGCATCCATGGTCTCTCAACGTCTGTAGAAACAGATTTACAGGCTCTTGTGGGTTTTAGAGTCCACTGAGAAGTAAGATGTGATGTTAATAGATTTGTACTTATATGCTATTGGATCTTTTCTCCTTGAAGCTTTAAGAAATATTTCTTTGTTCTGTATGTTTAGAGTTTTGGTTATTATATGTCAAGGGGACTTTTTCTGGTTCATTTTCACTGGTGGCTCTTGTACCGTAATGAGTATCTCCTTTACGCTAGGATTTTTTTTTTCTATTATTTTGTTGAAAATGTTTTCAGATCTTGTAACCTGAGTTTCTTCTCCTTCCTCTTTTCTGATAATTCTTGGATTTTGTCTTTTCGTAGTGTTCCAGTTTTGTTCAACGTTTTGTGCTATGAGTGTGTGTGTGTGTGTGTGTGTGTGTGTGTGTGTGTGTGTGTGTGATACGACTTTTTCTTTGCCTGATATATCCATCCCTTTATTGTGCTTTCAGTGTTTGATATTGTCTCCTCCATCTGCATCCTGTTGATTAGGCTTGCTACTGAGGCTCCTGTTTGAATTTTTTTAATTATTGTTTTTTATTTGCAGATTTTCCTCGGTTTGGATTTCTTTATTGATTATATTTCCATTTTGATGTCTTGAACTGTTTTATTCATTTCCTTCTGCTGATTGTTTTTTCCTAGATTTCTTTAAGGGGTTTACTAATTTCCTCTTTAATAACCTCTATAATATTAATAAAAGATTTTTTAATCTTTAATTTTTTTTATGCAGTCCAGTTCTTATCCCCAACCCATGCTGCTCTCCCATAGTTCCTCATCCCATTCCTCCTCCCCCATCTCCAAGAAAGAATTCCCACACCTCCTCACACCCCTTACCATGCCAAGCCTCCCCACTTGCTGGGGCTGCATGACTTTCAAGGGTTAGGTGCGTCTTCTCTCACTGACCAGGCCAGGTGTCAGGAACCTCAGACCAGCTAGTGTATCCTGCCTGGTTGATGGCTCAGTGTCTGAGATATCTCGGGATGTACAGGTTTGTTGACACTGCTAGTCGTCCTGTGGAGCCTTCCTCCTTCTCGACTTCTTCCAGCCTTTCCCTAATTCAACTATAGGAGACCCTACGTCAGTCCGTTGATTGGGTGTAAGTGTCTGCATCTGCCTCAGACAGCTGCTTCTTGGGTCTTTCAGAGGACAGACATGCTAGGTGGCTGTCTGTAACTACACCATAGCATCAGTAATAGTGCCAGGCTTTTGAGCTTCCCTTTGACATGGATCTCAATTTGGGCCTGTCACCTCCTTTTCCTCACTTTCTTCTCCATTTTTCCCTGCAGTTCTTTTAAACAGAAATGGGGATGGCAACTCCATTCCTCCACATCATACTCTATCTTTCTTCTGAAGGTAGAGTCTGCAAGTTTCCTCTCCTGGCTGCTGGGCATTTCATCTAAAGTCCCTCCCTGAGTCCTGAGATTCTCTCACCTCCCAGGTCTCTGATACATTCTAGATGGTCCCGTCCATCCCTCCTCGCAAGGGTGAATATTACCATTCATTCTTCTGGTTCTCAGGGCTTCACTTCTGTTCCCTCTCCCAATACCTGATCATATTCCTCTTCTCCCCTCTCCTCTCCCCTCACCATCATGGATCCCTCCTACCCTCTGCCCTCTATTTTCTTCTTCCTCCCAAGTGGGATTGAAGCATCCTCATGTGGACCCTTTGTCTTATTAACCTTCTTGATTTCTGTGGATTGTATTCTGGGTTTTCTGTACTCTTGTGGCTAATATCCACTTATTAGTGACTAAATAACATGCATGTCCTTTTGGGTCTAAGTTACTTACCTCAAAATGATATTTTCTAGTTCCATCCATTTATCTGCAAAACTCAGGATGTCCTCATTCTTAATAGCTGAATAGTATTCCATTGTGTAAGTGAACCATATTTCTGTATCTTTTCACCTATTGTAAGACATCTGCATGGATTAAAGTTTCTGGCTATCACAAATGAGGCTGCTAAGAACATACAGGAATGCCTCTGTAGCATGCTCGGGTATCTTTTGGGTATATGCCAAAAGTGTTATAGCTGGGTCTTTTGGAAGATCTATTTCCAATGTTCTGAGGAACCTCCAGATTGATTTCCAGAATAGTTGTACCAGTTTGCAATCCCACCAGCAATGAAGGAGTATTGTCCTTTCTCCACATTCTCACCAACATGTCCTGTCACCTGAGTTTTTGTTTGATCTTAGCCTTTCTGCTTTGTGTAAGGTAGAATCTCAGGGTCGTTTTGATTTGTATTTCTCTGATGAATAAGGACTTTGAACATTTCTTTAAGTGCTTCTCTGACCCTTGATATTCCTTTGTGGTGAATTCTCTGTTTAGTTCTACATCCCATTTCTTGATTGGATTGTTTGGGTCTTTATTGGCTAGCTTCTTGAATTCTCTATATATCTTGGATATTAGTCCTCTATCAGATATGGGGTTACTGAAGATTTTTTTTCCAATCTGTAGGTCGCTGATTTGTCTTATTGACTATGTCATTTGCCTTACAGTAGCTTTGCAGTTTCATGAGGTCCCATTTGACAATTCTTGACCTTGGAGCCTGAGCCATTAGAGTTCTGTTTAGGAAATCAACCCCTTCCCTAGTGCCGATGAGTTTGAGGCTTTATCCTACTTTCTCTTCTATTAGATTCACTGTGTCTGGTTTTAAGTTGAGGTCCTTGGTTCACTTGAACTAGAGCTTTATGCAAGGTGACAAATATGAATTTATTTTCATTTTTCTACATACCAACTGCCTGGTAGACCAGCACCATTTTATTGAGGATGCTTTCTTTTTTATCCATTGTATATTTTTGGTTCCTTTGTCAAAGATCAAGTGTTCATATGTGTGTGGGTGTGTTCCTGGGTCTTCAATTCTATTCCATTGGTAAACCTGTCTCTGAACCAATACCATGTGGTTTTTATCACTATTGCTCTATAGTACACCTTGAGGTCAGGAATGGAGATTTCCTAGCATATCTTTTATTGTTAAGAATTGGTTTTTGCTCTCCTGGGTTTTTTGTTTTCCCATATGAAATTAAGAATGGCTCTTTCCATGTCTTTAAAGAATTGAGAACAGAGAATGGGGTCCCCATTGGAGGAGTTAGAGAAAGGATTGAAGAAGCTGAAGGAGTTTGCAACCCCATAAGAACAACAATATCAACCAACCAGAGCTCCCAAGAAATGAACCACCATCCAAAGAGTACACATAGACAGACCCATGGCTCCAGCTACATATGTAGCAGAGGATGGCCTTGTTGGGTGCCAATGGGAGGAGAAGCCCTTGGTCCTGCCAAGGCTGGAACTCCCAGTGTAGGGGAATGTCAGGGCAGGGAGGTGGAAAGAGGTGAATGGTTGGGTGGGGGAAACACTCTCATAGAAGAAGGGGAAGAGAGATGGGATAGGGGATACAAGCTATGATCTGCCCAGGCAGAAGGCACAGGTTGGAAATGGAGTTTGAACAGGGGGTGTGGGTGGACAGTATTGTTCCAGAGTCCCCTGGGCTCTTCAGGGTTCCCATTTGCTGTGGTTATTTGAGAGGGTCCCTTACCTATGGCCCTAGCTGTAGCAGACCTCCCGGGAGGCCTTCAGACTATGGGTCTTTAGAGGAGTAGACAAGGTGTTCTGCCCAGCCTGAAGGCACCAATAAACGTTGTTTCAATGGCCTTTTCCTTATCTTTCAGTTGTTTCAATACCCAGGGCTTGCTGTAATAGAATTGATGGGCTCTATTAGAGACATGCTGTCATGTCTGTTATTGACTATGCTTTTATGCTTGCTCTAGGCAACTGGTATTAGAAAGACTGTAATCCTAGATGCTGATATGCGGAATACTCTTTGTTGGTTTGTCATTTTGTTCTTTGGCTTCTGCTGTCCTCTCGTCCTCTCTGGTTCTTAGGAGAGTTTGGTGGCTTGTGTCACCTGCTGGGAATTAGCTCTGGGGTACTGGTACGTATGTGCACTGGGGTTTGCAAATAAAATGTGTTTACAGGTATTGGGAGCTGACTCATAAGAATAAAATTGGATATGGGCATGGGCGAATGAGGAGGTTAAGAGGATGGAGGGAATGCGGTGATTTAGAATGATCAGTTTAGTGTTCTAGGAATGGGGACAGTGAAGAGAGGCTGTAGCAATTGGTCTGCTACAGAATGGGGATGAGACTGAGCGTTGGGCTTGGATGATGAAAGGAGAGGTCACTATCTTCTCTTATCCTACCTGCTTCACTGGCTGTAATGACGTGCAGGTTCCCAGAGAATGTTGTAGTTGGATGCTGGGATAAAGCAATGAGTCAGGTGAGGGGAGTTTGGAGGGAAGGATCTGAGTAGAACACTGAAGACAGGGGCAGGGAGGGAAAGGAGACTGCAGCAGGTGAGGACAGGACTGGTGAATTGTATTTTGAAGAGCTAAGGAAGAAGGGAAGATAGACAGCTAGAGTACCTGCTTCCCTGACTAGAGTGGACTATGGTTTCCCTGGAGTGCCTTCTGGAGTTGAAAGCTGAGATACGGCAACAGGCATAGGAAAGGAAATTAGGAGGCTGAGATCTGTTTGATCCACTAGTGATGTGGCAGAGTGGGCTGAGGAGGGGGCTGCAGCAGGCTGTCTTCTGCACAGCTAGGGATGGGGCTCATTGGATGTATTTGAAGGAGTGGAGGGAAGAGGTGAAGATCCGCAGTAAGCTCACTTCTTCCCTGACTTGAATCTTACGTAGACTCTTTCACTTACTAGATTTCTATTTGTGGATGATTTCTACTTTCAGGGCATTGCTGAATGTGTTCTACCCACCCCGAGGCATTCTGACATTTTACATCATGCATCCAACCCTCAAAATTAATAGTCTCTTTACTCTGTTTAATAGATTCCTCAATCAGTCAGTGTTTGGGAGATCTGACCACTGTGATTCTGCTTCCTCTCCTTCCCAGAGTTCTTCTACTGACACTTCAACAGGGCTTCCCTTTAAACACATGCCTTTTCAAAGTTCAGCTTTCAACACACTCCTTTCTTTCTCAGTCTCTCTCTTATCTTCAATCGCAATGCAAGAACTGAGAAACCTAAAGTTATAACTTAGACTCCATCACTTTTGGTTTGTTTGTTTGTTTGTTTGTTTGTTTGTTTATTTAACAGGTTGATGGGTTTCAGCTCTCTCTTTAAACCTAGAGACGGTGTTCTCATGGAATCCTGGGCATCTTCATCTGTCTGACAGACATTTTCCACTTCATGCTAATGGTAACAGACCTCTTGACCCTTCCCGACAAGCCTTCACATTATCCACTGATATCTATCATTTCTAACACAGTTAAGACTCGTCAGTTTGGATGCCTCCCTTGTCTCCATTTGCTTCATTTCTAAGAACTAGCAGTCACGAGAGATGCTGTTTTTTGTTACTAAGCCTCTCTCACTCTTTCCCAATCTCTGCACAGCTTTTCCTATAAGTTGAGAACATAATTTCTCTATAATGTGAAATTCCCCTTGCAACATCTACATAGGTCTCCCAGCTCAAATCCTGCCCTAAAGCAATCTGCTTACACTGTAGACAGATAAATCTTACCAACACTAACATGCAGTTAAAAACTATCCTTCATTACCAAGTATGCACCCACTTGGTTTAATCACATGACCTGTGATTGGCTGTACAGCTTCTGCTTGTTCATCTGCATGCGCTCTCTTCCTACCTTCATATAAGGTTATTTCCATTCAACTAACCTTGCCAACATCTTGAATCTCCTATAAGTCCTTGGAAAAAATCATGATGCCTTTTTCTTTCTTCAGTAAAGATTAATATTGATGCCTTTATTATATTTTCTTCATTTTAATTATTTGTTTTGATTTATTGGTTTTGTTTTCTCTTATGACAAATGAGAAGATAAAAATTATAAACTATGGGGACACTTGAATAAGTAGGTAGATTTATGATGTTATACACTGAGGAGGTATTGACTGGACTCTCGGAGAAAAATAATAATATTAATTATTAATATCTAATCGTAACTTTATATCAGCACATATAGCTTAGAGTGTGTGGATTGTTTTACTTCTGCAGCAATTCTCTAGCTAAATATACTCTATAGTTCTCTAATGAGAACAGTAAGATCACTGGACTACATACTATAGATGAAACACAATAAAAACAATTTCTATACTTAATTTAATTAAAGAAATAAATGGATTAAAGTCATGACTGACACCCATCTATCTCCTTGCCAATAATTACATTAATGAAAAGGAGATTTAACAAGGCAGTACCCAGATGCTTAAGGATTTCATGTCACCGTGACACTAACATGAACAAAGAAAACGCTATATACTTTATATCCTCGACTGTTTGGAAAAAGCTAATGAAGAAAAGATGAGGAGACATTTAAAAATTGCAAGACTTTGATAATGGGAAGTAAATGCGGATGCTACATATTCTCTTCTGGAGAGTTAATTATTCTTCATTAAAATTAATCACATTCTCTTTTAGAAAAATAAATCACCTTATATCCATTAAGCCTTGCTATTTCTAGTATATTTAGCCTTCTTTAGGAAACTCAGAGTGGACAATAACCTTGCCAATGGAGCCACAATCAGATAGCAAAATTAGCACATTTCCTCCCTATAAAAGGTCACGGGAAATGCTAGAAATAACCTTGACTCTATACCAGTAGAGTACAGATTCAAATTCTTCATTATCACTTATAAGCTTTATGATTTTTTAATTGTGTTAATACTTATTTCCAAGGGCTTCTTAAGATATTAAAATTTAGAAGATTATGTAAAATAATGCATCTTAAGTGTCCCATCAAGGGGTGTGTGATTATGGAAATGAAGTTAGAGAGAATCAAGGTTAGAACAGTAATGATGACTATGATGATGATGGTGGTGGTGGTGGTGATGGTGATGATGGTGGTGATGATAGTGATGGTGGTGGTGATAGTGGTAATGGTGGTGGTGATGGTGATGGTGGTGATGGTGGTGGTGATGCTGATGATGGTGATGGTGGTGGTGATGGTGGTGGTGATGGTGATGATGGTGATGGTGGTGGTGATGGTGATGATGTTGGTGGTGATGGTGGTGGTGACGGTGGTGATGATGGTAATGATGGTGGTGGTGGTGATGATGGTGATGGTGGTGGTGATGGTGATGGTGATGGTGATGGTGGTGATGGTGGTGGTGGTAGTGATGGTGATGATGGTGATGGTGGTGGTGATGGTGATGATGTTGGTGGTGATGGTGGTGGTGACGGTGGTGATGATGGTAATGATGGTGGTGGTGATGATGATGCTAATGATGGTGGTGGTGGTGGTGATGGTGGTGGTGATGGTGATGGTGGTGATGGTGGTGGTGGTGGTGATGGTGATGGTGGTGATGGTGGTGGTGGTGATGGTGATGATGGTGATGGTGGTGGTGGTGATGGTGATGATGGTGATGGTGGTGGTGATGGTGATGGTGGTGATGGTGGTGGTGGTGGTGATGATGCTAATGATGGTGGTGGTGGTGGTGATGGCGATGGTGCTGGAGCTGCTGGGGGTGATTATGATGAAGACGATGATGAAAAATAACTAGGGGACAAGAGAGATGCTGACAACAGCTTTAATACAGATGCTCACTTAGGCACCTAACTGACTCACTAAGACACTCTTGGCCTTCCTCTTCTCTAAACTTATCTTACATATTAATCCTGAATCATAAAATTTACTTTGGAAGACCACTCCATCAAAAACACCTAAATTCTGCTTGATATGTCCTCATATTTTAGAATATGAGATACTTTTTGCATTGTATGATTGTTTGTATTTAGATATTTTTCTTATTAATGAAAAGAATATACTTCAAATACTGCTTGATATGAGTGCTATATTAGTAGTAGCTTCTGTGAACATTAATGTTATTGCCAATGTTATTTTTAGGTCCTTTAAGTCTTGTAAGGACAACACTGTAAAACAGTTTTTACTAACTTCTGAATGTCCAGATTAAAACATAAAATTTCACAGTAGTGTGTAATTTAGGTTTATATGTCCTGACAGAGACATTTCAATTTAGAATCCCTTTTCCCAGAACCCAGTAGTGCAGAGTGACTTACCCATCACTTGATAAGTTAGTGTTAGAAAATGCTCATGAACCTGATTCAGACAGTCTTAAAAATATTTTGATTCAAAGACTGATTTAAGTCTTAGCCAAAACTAACTATCCATATTAATGTCAAAATTAAGAACTCATGACCTGCCTCCAGTCTTTATGAGCATATAACGGAAATGACTAGTTAAATATAGATACTGTGTAAACTCCTTGAAGACACTTGCTTTCTATAGATCCTGTCTATTTGTAGATATTTCAATTGTTTTAAATTATGTTAATTTACTTATAAGGAAAGTATAAAGGGGATGGATGGTAACCAATACCATAATTGGAAATCTGAACAAAAGAAGATTTCCAGGCTCAGGAAGAAATGAGCAATTGTTTATGATGTCTCTTCAGATAAATCACAGATAAATCTACTGGAAACTCTAGTACAAAGAGATGACAATTCAGAAAATATGATATTTCACACACACACACACACACACGTGCACGCATGCACACACACACTCACAATCCAAATTAAAGGGGTGCCCATTTTTCTTTCACTCCATGTAAACTGTGGACTCAGTACTGAACAGTAATTCTTTTACACAATTCCTTTTTTTCATGTTACATAGTGCATGGCTTGATGTGGAACGTAGTTTTGATGAAAATAGCATGGTAATTCAATTTAAGGTAATAACTTGAGAAGGACTGTGTAAGGAATTCGATTAATTTCTCAATTCTTGTATAATCTAAAATTAATGTTTATTTCAAATGTCTTCCTTTTCTGTGATAGGATAGAATAACAATGCATAGAAGTAGTGAGAAGATGTCTTTCTCAGAGTTTAAAAATGCTTGCTCCAGAAGCATGAAGATCTTTTGAGATACTAGAACATCATAAAAGATGAAAATGTGGGAATGGTGACATTCACTTGTAATTCTAAGACTGTGGGGTAAAAATAAAGTGGGACTTGCTGGTCATTAACTGGGTTCCAGAAAGACTGTCTAAAAACAAAAAGGTAAAAAAAAAATAATAAAGCACACACCTTCCTTTAAATTTCATGCATGCATGCTTTTGCATATCCACATGTGCATATGCATTCACACACATGCGCGCACGCGCGCGCACACACACACACACAAACACACATTATAAATGTCAAGAAAAAGTGCATAGTCTAACTAAAGGAGTCAGGGAGTATTTTGAGGTCAAAGATGATAACTAGCTTCAAAGTTTAAAAACAACTTAGAGGTCAATTAGGCTGGATAAAAGAAAATAGAGCCACATATTTGATAAATCTATCCTTCTACCTCATAATGTTTTACTTGTATCTATAACTACCAATTCCTAAAGATCTTCATTGTTTCTGTTGTGTTCATAATTATTGGAATAAATACAGTGATAATGTCATTTCTTCATCTTTGGACATGTTAAGCATTCGCATTTTTCCTTTGCTCACCAAATACACAAGACATTTTCAATAATATTCTCACTTATACTTTAAGTACATATTTAATCTCCTTCCACTAACATATAATCTTCCAAGGGAAACCAAGCAGTGTTTATCTTGCTTGCTTCTTACTCTGTAGAATATAGCTAACATTTAATAAAAGTTCACTGCCTAAATGAGTAGGTGGCAAAGACATAAAAAAAAAAAAGAAAAAGAAAAAGGAAAAAAAACCCAGCCAGGAATATAAAAGTCTTACAAGCTATCTTCTGTATTTGGAGTAAATTGTTGACAGACAGGGAAAAAGAACCAAAATGGTTGCTGCTCACTGTCTACTAATCATCAATTTGTTTGTTTTAGGTTCATTCATTTTTATTCATAGTAACTACAAACAGAATGAAAATATAATTGCTCGTTCCAGGAGCTTCCAACCTGGCAGAATCTACACTGTTCCTTGGCCCTGCATCTTAATGACAGATAAATAAAGACAGCCCTTGATGTGCTTCCAGGAGAAACTTTCGAAAAATCTTTGAATCAGCAATTTCTGGAGAAGGAATCGGAGAGAGACAATAGTCGGAAGCAGAATTTCAATTTTAAGTTTATTGCAGTAGACGAGGTGGCAATGAGTAGTGATTTCCCTCAGTGCCAGTGCAGAAGAACTGAGGAGTGACCAGGGGAGTCTCTGCGGTCACACGGAGGTGACACAGACACTGCTGTCGGAGATGTGAGAGGAGTGCGACACATTCTTCAGGAAGCACAAATAGTGCTCCCTCATGACTGGCTGCATGTGAAGGGCAAAAAGTACCTCTTTGCTTCACTGCCCTGTAAGAGTTGCTGATTGTCACATGACCTCATAAAGAGGACAGTGCATGCTACCGAGTCATCAGGATGAGGAGATCAAACCTAGGCGGGTAGAGACAGCAGCAATTTACAGAGCAGTTGCTCTGTAAATGAGACCATCTAATGGACAAAATAGGAAAAAAAATCAAAATGGACTCCAAAGAGCATTGTTTAGGGAGGAAATGAAAGAAAGGTACGTTTAATAGTCAAGATCAGAGTGTCTGGGATTAGCTGATGAAAGATACTTTGGAAAGTCTTGGGGCTTAAGAGAAGAGGAAGGGGTCATTCTAAACTAAAAGGTGGAAAGGAGGGGTCAATGGTTTAGCTCCATAAGTGACAGGATTTTCAAGACAATCGCCATTCACAGCTTAATTAAAATAATCCCAGTTGCTGTGCAGATTGCCTTACAGGGATAATCACATTTAGTTTGTAAAATGGCTAATGAGGCAGCTAATAAAATCCTAATTTTACAGATGAACAAGTCATATCTTTCCTGACACACAGATATGCAACTACTTTAGTGAAGCTCTTTGATCCCTACCTAGCAAAGTCAGTGATGAACACTGCAACCGAAAGACCTCTACTAAACCACCTGCTGAAAGATAACAGTTTGGAGTTTGTCCTGTACTATATTCCTAACTGGGAATGCTAATTCTCTAGTACTATCTTAGAGCATGATCAACACTGAGAAACACTACATGCTTCTGGGTGTCACTCCAATTTTTTTAGTTGAAAAAGTACACAATGACCTCATAGATCTTACAAATTACATCCAGGCCAGTTGCACAGAAATGGCCATTAAATATGTTAAAATAGATGCAGAATGTCCAGGTTGTACTCCAGTAACAAGAATAGCTAATTAAAGGTAGAACGTGTCCATTGAGCATGGTCCCTTCTCCTGCAATTGTGCTTCTTCTATGATTTAAGTGAAAACTCTTCAAGGTTGTAAGACGGGCCACACACTGACCTTGGTGCTTCCGTAATGAGTTAATAATGCATCCTCCCATAGTTAATGCATGAGAAAGCCAACCACAGACATTGCACAAAGAGGTCAAACTTGCATCTCTGCTGGCTGGTTCCTCTGAGCTTAGTGTCTGGAACAAACTATTGCGAAATAAAAACACTTCTCCTCTTCCTGTTAATAAATAAGTCACTAGTTGTTTCATATTTTAAAGTTTCTGAACAGTGCCCTGGGGACTCAGTAGAGGCTGTCCTCTCTGGTTCCATCGCCATGCAAGCCATTGTTTCCTTGAGTCTGTAATCATCTGCATGAGCTGTGCCATGAATTCTGCACCCTCTTACAAGTGGCATCATATACAGATTCGGAGGCAACTGGCTGCCATGTTGTAATTAGAAGAGAAATAAATCTCACCACCTTGATGACAGCCTGAGTAACTGAAACAAGACAATATAGAAAGTTATGAGAAAAATGGAATCTTGTATTCTTTGACAGTGTAATTATTGGTCTCTGTCAGCTTATTCTACTTTTTCATAAAAATCACTTAATACTTCACAGGGATATTACTTTTGCCATCAAATATCTGCCTGTGAAATATTAATAATTTAGAAACTTCTATATTAAAAATTGTTAATTCACCGCTAAATGCATGAGATGTTGCAGGCCGACCTTCCTATGTTAGAAGGCATTTTTTTCTAGTTTCACTGAGATGGAATTAGTATGTTAAAAAGACACATGCAAGTCATGTATGCAATTTGTTGTGTTATGAGTGTGATCACACATAACACATCTGTGTTACCACTACAACCGTGAAGTCGTTGCATGTCACCATTTTCACTTAAAGTTAAATATGTCAGAGTCAGTGTAGGGCACCAAAGAGAAAAATGTGGTTACTCTGAAGAGCATTTCTCTGTCATTTCAGGCCAAGTAAGTGATGTCATAATACCGGGTGCTTTAGGAAAGTCTGATGTTGGTTTTAGATGGGAGAGGTCCTTATTAAAAACCAGAGCGCTACATAATCATACACTCTCTTAAAGGGTATAACAAATCTGAAGTCATCTTCTAGAGACTTCGCTCTGAGCTAAGGGGAATCAATAATGGTAGAGATAGATTAATTTGATTTTTGAAAGGCATTTAAGAATAGGTAAACTTATGCCCATGTAGCATACTTCTATCAGTTTTGATAGACAAATTCAGTTTCAGGAAGAGCATTATAAACAAAATAACATTAATATAAAACAAAACATAATAAAAATTAAAAATAAATAAATAAAATTTGGTGCTGTACAGTTAATGGCAACCTTTCTAATTTCATACGCATTGGCCAATGATGACCTGTTTCCTGTGGCTTTGCTTTTCTGAGCACATTAGGGTAGATCATTTTATATTGACAAGAAGTATTCCATTGTTCGCCTTGAAAGAGGCCATTCATGATTATGATGCCAAAGACAATGGCATTGAAAGCATTGATTGTGTGTGTGTGTGTGTGTGTGTGTGTGTGTGTATGTGTGTGTGTGTACGTGTGTGTGTGTGTGTGTGTGTGTGTGTGTGTGTTGTCAGGCATTTGTCATTCTGGATATGTTAGTGTCTAGTTGAGTGCCTCATCCAATGAGATAAGAAATATCAAAGCTGGAGAAATGACTTAGTAAATGAAGCACTACATTTGTAAAGATTAGCACCTGATTTAAATTTTCGTTGCCCATGTAAAACAGCTGTGTGCACTTTACAACATATCCCAGGCCTAGGGGAAGAAACACAGGAGGCTTGCTGATCAGGAATCAGAGAGCTCTAGGTTGAAGAGAGTCTATTCAAAACAGAAGGTAGAGAGCAATTGAGAAAGATGCTTAATGTCATTCCCTGGCCTCCACACATGCGTGCACACACAAAAAGATAGGCAGTATTATTAATGCATTGAGGAGAACAAACTGGGAAAGAACTTCAAATAATCTTGGTAGGATCTCATAGTTTGTAAATATCATCGCTTGTATTTCTATCATTGTAGTCTGACTTCAGACCTCGGAAACATACACTGCCATTTATTGCTTCCAGCAACTGCTGCCAAGCATGTCATTTGACCTTGGGTTTCATGGCAAGAATATAATTAATTTTCACCTACATAAGGTACTTTGAAGAAAATAAATACTATACTGATTATGTAATTTGCCTGAAATCACTCATTTGCAGTGAGATCATGAAAACTTGGTTTCCTATTTTAAAGGAATTTAGTCTTAATCAAATTCTTGCTTTAATTTTTTTTAATATTTCCTTCTGTGACGTTTCATTTTCAACCCAAATCAGCATGCACATATTCTTTGGAGTTTGTCTAACTTGTTGGGCATTGGTACAAATCATCCTCCAGATTTAAGATTAGACAGTAAAATGCATTTGGTACAAAAGAGATCTCATCTCCAGCTTGATTTATCACTGGCTGTGGAAAATTGAAGGGATAAAAATATCTGATATTCTGAATCAAACTGCATTGACTTGACATATGGAAAAGTTATAATCATCTTAACTGCAGATTTTTCCACAAGAGGTTAAATCATTGTTCCAGAATGAAGATAAAAATAAATTTTGATGCTACATTGTATATATTATCATCTGATCTCTGATCATGGTATAATGGAATTGGAAGAAATGATCCCCAATAGAGATGTCTACTGGGGGATCGTGACTGTATTTTCAATGATGTTTGTAGGAATAAAATACCTGGTTCACAACTCTAAGAAAAGGGACTTGAGGTATTTTACATATTTTAATTAACTCCCATTCCACTCAGGACATGGTTAGTATAACTGTCTTATGAAGGCAGAATACGGAATAGAAGTTTGAAGTCTTTGAATAAGCCTACATACTCTGGAAATGACATTTTATGGTGTAACTCTCCTGCACAAATTCTGCAGAGAAATCTCTAAGGCTGATGTTCCAAGACAACAACTCCTTATATAGTCCGGTAGTCCTCTGGATTATCAAGCTCTCAAAAGTTTCCTTAAAACAAATATCACAAATGTGAATTATGTAGAGGAAAATCTCTTTCTTGAGGAACCTAAATAATCAAGTCAAATTTTAAAAATAGTTCTTCATTGACATTCAAGAACCTCCTAGAGTTCCACACGTATCCTCCAAGGTATCACAGAAGCTGTTACAAAAGCAACAGATGAGTTCAGAAGCAAAGGTATAGAACCACCCTTCCAATTGGGCACACTCTGGTCATAGCATTATTGGGAAATCCTCCGATTAGAGGGACTTGTTAACCATAGGTGAAGTAAGTGTCATGCATGCAGTAACAATAAAAACAGAGACCTTGAAGCTGAAAGAGAACCCAGAGAGGTATATGAGAGCATTTGCATGGAAGGAAGGGAAGAAAGAAATAGTAAAATTATATTAGAATCTAAAACAAATGAACATCTCCATAAGAAGAACAACAGTATCAGCCAACCAGACCCCCAACCCCAGCACACCCAGGGACTAAGCGACCATCCCAAGAGAACATAGGGATGGACCTATGGCTCCATCTGCATATGTAGCAGAGGATGGCCTTGTCTGGTGGGCCTGGGAGGAGATGGCCTTGGTCCTGCCGGTATGAGGGAAGGTCAGGGCAGGGAGTTGGGAGTGAGGGAGTGGATGGGTGGGGAGCACCCTCACAGAAGCGGGAGAGGGGAGATGGAATAGTGGCTTTCTGGAGGGGAAACTGGGAATGGGGATAACATTTAAAATGTAAATAAAAATCCAATAAAAGAAAAAACAACAAATAAAGGAACAAAAAGAAACCTTCTTGGGGTGGGTTCAGCAGCTAAAGGTTAAAAGTACTTGTCAGCAGGCATAACGACCTTAGTTCAATATCCAGAACCTGTGTGGTAAAACTTAAGAACTGACTGCTCCAAACTATCCTCGGCCTCACAACGTGTTCCACAGCACGAGGCTCCTAGCCCATGCATAGTAAATTACTAAATCATTTTTAAAATAACAAGTAAACGAACACCTCTTCATTCTGTCTATGTGATCTCAGACATCACCACGCTTCTTCTCATTGTGTCTGTCTATGTTAGTGCCCAACACGGGGGAAGTCGTATTACTTTTCCGTGACTGACATTTGACATACCATCCTTTCTTCAGGGAGTATCAATATTGCTGCATAGAAGACAAGTCCCTTCCCTGTTAAAGCTGAATGATGTTCATTTGTATGTATAGAGCGATTCCTTTCTTTTCAGTTTCTGGGTGAGAAGCTGAGTTGCTTCTTCCTTTTGGGACTAGGGATGCTTTGAACATCAGTGTGCACACATTCGAAATCTCACTCCCAATTATTTTGGTTGTTCACGTCGGGGTTTCGGGTCATACCTGGTGGGATTTGTTACTTTCAGCCTTGTGGCGGGATAGAACTTCATGGTCAATGGATGTGTTTATTCAAGGAGACCATAGACTTCAGATGACTAAAACACACCGAAAGCTACCTCCTAAAGATCTCCATAGGTCCCAATCATGTGACGTGAGTATTAGGCCTTCAAAACATAAGTCCTTGGAGATATTTCAATCCAAACAATACCACAAATATACTTTCTTTTTCATAATACTTGTGCTGTTTTTGTTTACATTATTTTTATTCTGTTCTTACTCATTAATTTGATCTTGTACTAGCAAAACCATGTGTTTTCACAATGCTTCTAAAACAGTAGGGCATACAGTAAAATCAAACAGCTATTTCACATATGTGCTGTGCAAGTGCACATTATAATATTTATTTAATATATCACTAGAAAGCATACATATTAAGATGTTTAATTATGCAGTCACCATTACAGCAAGATATATAGATATAAATTAGGATTATGCATGTGTAGGTTGATTAAATGTGATTTGCCTTCATATGTAATGCTAATAAGGCATACTAAGAAAATCAGCAGTGATTTCCCTGGGAAGAATGTGGCTTCTTCTCTAGTTTACTTCATTATTTTACCAGGATCATTTTTTCCAACTGACTCTGGCCATTTGTCACAGGGCGTGGTTTTCAGCGACCAGACTAAGATAAATGCATAACCATGTTTTCTCGTTCAGATGTCACACTCAACGGGTGACATGAGGAACGTACACATAGTGGACCCAGCGCACTGCCTGACAGCTATGTTTCCTGCAGTTACATTTTATTCTTACATCCATTGTAGAGAGCGATGAATGATTCATAATCCCTTCTTGTGCTACCTTGGATCTCTGGGAGGAAGCATGAGGTGTCAGGCAACCTGAGGGCGAACAGCACAGGCCTGGGCAGTACTGATAGCAGTACAAGGGTCATTTTCTCCACTTCCGTTAGTAAAGATGAGGTCTGTGTTTGACAGTAACAATTTTTCCTCTGCATTTTTCCTCACAATGATTTGAAGGTGGGCCATAGTGAAAAATAACACCTTGAGAAGCTGAAATTAATGTTCTGCCAATATAAAGAAGATTTGACCTTACTTGTGCCTATTTCTGGAAAGAAGAGTGAGGAAGGTGGTTTTTCTGTTCCAGAGGCCTGCTTTAAGCACCCAAGTCTCCCGAGAATAGCTGGAAGATAAATGGTGATTAGTTCAGTGCGCAGAGGCTATGCATGTGCAGTCTCTCATTTTCTTACACAATCCTTCTTCCTATTGATTCCTGGATGCTGTTGTCTGTCACATAACTTGGATATCAGGCCTGAATAAAAAAAATGAAAAAAAAAAGAAAGAAAAGGGATGAGGAAGAAAGGATGGAAAAAAAGAGAAAGGGGACAGAGGGGTAATAATTTCTGCAAGTCACCTCATGCCTAACTCCAAGCTCGCTCCAGTAGAGCCACAGCAAACCCTTTGAAAGCCAAATTCAATATTCTCAACTGATTGTAGCCATCGCTTTCCATGCTGCCACTAGCCACATAGCTTATAACTCATATCACAGAGTAAATCCATTTTCTGTCATGTGGGCTTGAATGGATTTTAGAAGACAGGAATCATACTTTTTTCCTTTACTCATCTGAGGAAATACTGGAATATATCTTTATGCTCTCCCCTTGCACTCCTCGAAATGAAATACATCAGAACCATCATACCGTGACTTGTAAGATGCTAAATATCCTCATAATGGGGTTTGTATGGTCGAAGGCCTGAAGACAAGGCCTGCTTTTCCTGTCTTCCTGTGGGATCAGCTCACCAAACAAGCAAGCGAACAACTTCAGGATTTACTAAAAGTTATGAATAGTAATTCTTGGCAAGTTTTCAGTTAGCTTTACCTCTTTCTTCAGGAAAATGGAGCTATTAATGACTCTTACACAACAAGGTGGAAAGATAATGCATGTCTATCACTTAGGTCTGAGACCTTGAAGCCTGACCTACTATAAAGGTGTAATAAATATCATTGATTATTGTAATGTTGGTTATCTTGCTATCTTGGTGGTTTCTATTTCCAACAAATAAGTCAGATGCATTAGGGCAACTTCAAACTGCTCACAGACAATACAACCCAACTTCCTTAAATTAGAAATGATAAACTGCAGAGATTAGTCACTTTCTACTGGTTTATAAACAGCATAAGTAGAATGAACATGTTATCTGCTAACACCAGATCGTTCTTCCTAAAATATAACACAAGTGACACAGAGAAAAGGTATTTGTCATGTGTCATGGTACCATACTTTGTAAAGAATATTAATAGCAACTACAAAGAAAACCCAGATATGACCCAAATCTGCCACTGATTTTCTATTAATAATAATGATGATGATGATGATGATAACAACAACTTCATTTTTTTACAATTCAGATTTTATTCCCCTCCTAATCTACCCTCCAACTGTTCCACATCCCATACCTCCTCCCCACTCACCTGTCTATAGGAGG
Source organism: Rattus norvegicus (assembly GCF_021556685.1). NCBI lineage: Eukaryota > Metazoa > Chordata > Mammalia > Rodentia > Muridae > Rattus > Rattus norvegicus. The sequence continues at coordinate 263,185,606 of NC_141534.1, read as the reverse complement.
ATAGACCCTTCACACCCACCCCACCAGACCTCTAAACTCCCTGGGGCCTCCAGTCTCTTAAGAGTTAGGTGCATCTTCTCTGACTGAACCCCAAACCAGCAGTCCTCTGTTGTATATGTGTTGGGACCCTCGTATCAGCTGGTGTATGCTGCCTGGTTGGTGATCCAGTGTCTGAGAGATTTCAGGGGTCCAGGTTTAATGAGACTGCTGGTTTTTCTATAGGGGTCACCCTCCTCAGCTTTCAGCTTTTCCATAACTCAACCACAGGGGTCAGCAGCTTCTGTTCATTGGAGAAAATATCTGCACCTGACTCTTTCAGCTGCTTGTTGTGTCTTTTGGAGGTCAGTCATGATAGGTCCCTTTTTGTGAGCGCTCCATAGCCTCAGTAATGGTGTCAGGCCTTGGAACTTCTCCTTGAACTGGATCCCCTTTTGGGCCTGTGGCTGGACCTCCTTTTCCTCAGGTTAATCTCCATTTCCATCCCTGTAGTTCTTTCAGACAGGAACAATTATGGGTCAGAGTTTTGACTGTGGGATGGCAACTCCATTCCTCACTTGATGCCCTGTCTTTCTGTTGGAGGTGGGCTCTACAAGTTCCCTCTCCTCACAATAGGACATTTCATCTAGGGTCCCCTCTTTGAGACCTCCCAGGTCTCTGGGTATATTCTGGAGGGTCCTTCCAACTTCCCACCTCTCGAGGTTGCTTGTTTATATTCTTTCTGCTGGCCCTTAGGACTTCAGTCCTTTTCTGCACTCAATTCCAGATCATGTTCCTCTCAAACTCCTTCCCTTTTCCCTCCAAGATCCTTCCCTCCTCCCCTTGTGGTTGCTTTCTACTCCCTCCCAAGTGAGACTGAGGCATCCTCATTTGGGCCCTTAAGCTTATTGATCTTTTTGGGTTCTGTGGACTGTTTCTTGGGTGTTTTGTATCTGCCACAGATTTTGAATGTTGTTTCATTTCAGGTGTTAAATTTCTTTGAGTCTCAGTATTTTCTCCATGAAGGCAGTGACTTTATTAATTGGTCAAGGAAGCTTACAACTTTTTGAAAATACATAGATTCACCCAATTTTGTTCATATTTAGTAAGGCCTCTAATTGCATCATAGAGATAGAATGGGTATAGAACTGTGAAACCCATGAGAATTAATAGAAAAAAGTCAAGGGCAATTGCATCTCTAACACTACCTTGGAGCACTGCATCAACCTCAGAGAGTAATTCATCGAAATTCATGTAAATTAAGATGAAAATAAGTATGAATGTTTGTGACACTTTAAAGGAATGCTCTAATAAGAAAGCACATAGTAAAAAGAGGAGGGAAAATTAACAAATTGGTGGTTAAGCTGGAAGAGATTTAGCCATTATCTATGGACAAACAGAACCTGGAGTATATGATATATGAGAGTAGGAAATGAGGAAGGATCTTATTATTAAATAAATTGTGGTAAACAACCATTACTGTTACTCAGTGCTTGAGGAAAATGAGAAAACTACCAATACCAAAAGTCATGTTTCTATGTGTCATGAAATCCCTGGAGATCATGAAGCATAGTATTGAGCTCTTTTGAATATGATACTTCAGGCATGCAGGATTCAACTAAAACAGGAAGCAATCATGCATTATTAATCAGGGTTATCCCCCTGAATAAAATGGATAAAACATACATACATACATACATGCATACATACATACATACATACATACATACATACATGACCCATCCAATGTCAAATGCCAAATTCATTCAACCACCAGCTATGTGCACCATTATCAGGTTTTCTCTCTCTTATGAACTTTGGTGGTAAATCATCATGAAGGTGGGTATTGAAAACTACCTTTAAAACTCTATACTACTTTTTGCTATCCCTCTGTTACCCTAGTGTGCTACTTTACCACCCTTTCACATGTACCAACATTCCATTCCTAAGTGCAGGAAGAGAGGGGTCTCTCAGGATGGTACAGATTTAAGACAATCTCCATACTGGATAGAATTAGCGATGTGTCCCCTTAGTCCTTTCAATATACTTTCTGCCAGCATTTTGTTAATTAGCTTTCATAACAAGGATTTACTTTTGTAAATATTTTGTCAATTATTTATGTTGCCATTAGGTTTTAAGCTTCCTGAACGTAGGGATATTTGTGTGATATTTATACTGTTTCCTAAGATCTTCAAGTCAAAACTAGAAATTAAAATACTTTGTGCAAAAGTTCAGAAATGAACAAAAAAATCTGAAAACAAATAAAGGGGGGAAACAATGTAAAATATTTCCGTTAGAGCTTTCAAGATGGAAAATGCTTCATTTTGCTCCAGCACCACAAAAGGAATTTTTAATTACACAAAGAGTTTAATGTGTATTAAAAGAGTTGTGACTTCCTGCTTCCCTATCCTGTCCCTCTCCTGTACTGCTATTTTATTCTTAAATGGGGGGTGATTTGCTATTATAATGCTCTTGATTTTGGGGAACCAATAAGCTTCCCTGCTGTTCATAATAGGAAGGGTCTAAGCTTTGCCTGATTTTGAGCCCCATGTTGTATAAGTAAATATATGTGTCTTTATATTTTCTGGTCACAAGGTGGTTACTGTGAGTGAAAATGTTTAGGAAAGAATAGAGGGTCAGCATGATTAATGAGATGAGGTTGCAGGGTGGAGGTTGATTAACTGAGACAAAGACAATATAAGAAAACATTCAGAAAGCAAGATATGCCTATCTGTCCAATAGAGGCTTGAATATCGTATGTGTAACCTACTGTCCCCAATCCACAGAACACAGAAGGGGAAGCCAATCATTGCCTGTTCTTGCAGACGTCACCAACAATCCAGGTCCAGAGATGTGTTAGGCTGCCATAGGACGAATATTTCTGATAGCTAAGCTGACATAGCAGCAAATTGCTTTTAAAATCCTATGTTTACATCTATAGACAAAAGTGGCTTTGTCCATAATCAGAGAAGGCTCCACTCACAGAACCAGTGATGAAGACAAAATCTCTGGGCCAAAATGTAAAAAATACGGGATGGATGTAGGCCCAATCCCAAACACGTCACAAACAGCATCACCTAAACCTCTGGGAGCATTGCGCAATGCAGGGGGTATGCATGTAAGACACTGAAGAGACGGTGAGGGACTAGGAAATCAATGCTATAATCAATACTCTTATTACCTGGGCCCGCATAAGTCTAGTCCTAGCAGCGCTCAGTCAAAGCAGAGGGACATCTCAAAGTTGCCAAACATTTACCTCTGAACCACGCCCTAAAGTAGATTCTGAGAGAGGAGGAAATCAGTGTCTGCAATTTCTCACTCTCTGGTGAGTCCACAAGGCACCAGCAGATTACGTTTGGACACACAGTAGCAGACACGGCCCTGGCTAGTCCTTGTGTATCAGGAAGGAAAACAAATAGATATGAATTTAAAAGAGATTCATGGGGATGAAGTTAGACAGAAGTGATAGGGAGGCGAGAGGTGAGAGTGATCAGTATGCAAGCTACACATGTACGAAATTGCAATAAATAATTAAATTAAAATATTTTGGATCCTTTCAGAAATTATACTCCCCTTTGTCATTATTGGGAACAGAAAAGAGGAATCAAATTGACTTTCAGTTTAGTCTCTGTCCTTTCCAATGTCACAAGCCCAAAAACGCTTTCTCTCTGAAGGATGATACACCACCTTCTACAAGGAACTCTTTGAGGAATTACCACCAGGAACAGATATAAATTTGGTTTAAGTTACCTTCCCACACAAAGCCAATATAATTGAACTCCCAGATTAGGGAAAAGAGCCAGAGATGATTAAAGGGCAATGCATTTAAAAGTCTGCAGGAATCTAACTAATGAAGCCCTTGCCTCTTGTTTCCCAAGGTGTGATAGGAGGAGAGAGACATATACCGAACTTTTCCCCAGTAGAATTTTATTAAAAAGACCAGATTAAGGTACCATGAATATTAAGTGACTTTAAAGAGACCACCTTGGTGAGGTGAATCAGAAATCTAGGCCAGCCACACTAATGTGCACTCACTGGATCTCTGAATATACTCCCTTTGTGTATATTCAGAGAAGTCAAAGACAAATTCTTGCTAGAATTGAGGACGAGTAGCAATAATAAACTACATAGATAAAATCTTAACTTGAAATGTGCAAGTTTGAATCAGAACAGAAAAATAGTAAAGTAGTAACCATATAAATTACCACAAAATTGGAATATTTTATTTTACTAACCTCTAAAAGATCTTAGTGTTGTGAGGAAAAATAGAATTTAATCTCCAGTTATAAGAAAAGGTTTTTTTTTTTATTATTGACGTTTGCTTTATCCTTCCTCCATAAAATAATGCCAGTCCTTTCTGCTGACCCATGTTAGATAAGGAGCAGGTAGGAAGTTTCTCGGGGATACAGTCAATATTCAGAAGGAAAGAGGGAAATTTCACTACTGGAGAATGGAATCGTGACTTTGTTACAGACATTATAATCTTTAGGATTTTATTCCAAAGAAGAAACTTCTGGTCCCAGTTAGAGATCATTAATTTACAGGAAAAAGTGACCTTCATCCACCAAGGTGATATTAATGTGTTGTTTACTCTTCTAAGTAGTTTCATATGTTTAACTCATAAAAATTTTGTTATCTACATGGATCAGAAACTGTTATCACTCATTTTTTCTCACAAAAAAACCAGAAATGACTAGATGTAAAATCATTTTCCTGACTAAAGAGTAAACTAAGCAGCCAAGATATGAACTTAAGCAGTCAGCCACCAGAGCCCAGGATTTTATAATTGTGCTTTGCTACCCATCTAGACATGGGGTTATACATGTGTACATATATTGTTACTCTGTGTCACATACATTACTGTTACTGCTATGAATAATGAATGAATGGTAAGAAGTCTGCCGATCATAGAAATGAGATGAAATGGTCAAATATATCTTAGAGAGGAGAGGATTTGATAAAACCCATGTAAGATAAAATAAACCAGAATTTTATTTTCTCTTGTTTATTGGTGCTGGATAAAATTTCAATAATAAAAGGATAGGTGGTCAAAAACACAGACATGTTCGTAATGCCATTACTAGGAAGGCTGAAAGAGAAGCAAAATAAATTCAAGACTAACCTGGACTACACAGTTAGTTCCTGTCTCGAAAGGGTGGCAGCCTGAAGGAGGGGAGTTGAGAAATAAAGAGCTGAGCTAGCACTTGTGAAAGCCATAGTTCCATCTCCAACGCCTCACAAAAGAGAGAAAAGCCATCATCCATTATGCAAATCATCTGCACAAAAAATCAGTAGAGTGGAAGAAATAGCAGAGCGGTACAGCATGTTTAATTCTTAACTTTCAAATCATTGAGCATTAGCTCTGTGACAGTTTCAGAAAGTGATGTTTATTCTTACCATTTTTACCTTCCAGACAAGACATTCAACTTATGATGGTAGTCTTACATCCAGTGCTCAAGTGCAAGATGGGAAACTAAACTGGGAGAGAAATTTTGCACAGAAATAAAGGAAGGAAGGAAGGAAATAACAAGAGAAAAGAGTCTTTGGTCAAGCACTATACAGCACCAGGTGTCAAGCTACGAAGCTTACTGACTCCCTCTGTTCCTCATCTACCTTTCCTCTGGTTTTTAAAATATCCAGAGTGCATAGGTACCGAATGACTAATAATAATTATCCTAGTTAACACCAAGCCCTTCATTATGACCATGCTTTTCTAAACAGATCTGTTAGTATTCACATTAAATAAATCCATTCAGGATAAGGAAGGTTGTGTTTAAAGACAGTACAGAGGATTTGGCCAAGTCACATAATTACTATAAGCTGATCAAAGTGTGCAGCCATGACTTCCTTATCCTGGAGTCAATACTCTTTAACTTCTACTGGGATACCCATTGTAACTCTTTTCTGAGTACAATTTAATGCCTGCTAGTGTGCAAAATATTCTCTTTTTTACTCATTGTGTTAGTGGTATGCAGCGAACATGCCAGAAAGTAGTAAGGAAGAACTTACGCTTACATATCAACCAAAGAACTGAATCACAGCAGTCCAGGGAGGATAAGGAATTACACAGATGGGGCTCTCATGGGCAAGGGAAGGAGAGAGCTCCATTTGTGTACATTTACATAGTACGAACTGTGCAACCTTAGGTATGCCTGCTGCTTTGGTAGTGGTGGGATTGCTACAGCTGTTCTAAACTAATCAAATTCTCTACATTAAATACAAATAATTACTCATCTATAAATTAGACCTCATTAAAATCCTAACGACAGCTGATACTTGATTTTGTCCTTTTGAATAAATAACTAGAAGTAAGGTTAGTATTTCTATTGTCAAATTTTAGAGAAACTTTTAGTGTTCACATACAGATTTCGACAAGCTGGCTTCTCACATCAATGTACACAGTTGGAGAAATGCAAGTCAAAGCTCATTGAACTGGCACCGCCCACCTGTTAAGATGGCTCCTATCAAAACACATTTGTCAGTGAGGATGTGGAGAAGCCAAATTTTCTTCGTTTTGTAGTTTGGGTCCTACAACGCTTTGTTCTTTCATTAGCTTTTATAGATGTTCCTTCCTTAGCACAAGTTTTAAAAATATTCTTGTCAGCCTGGTTACCTTCATTCCTCCCTGTAATTTGTGAGTGTAAGGTCTCTGATTCGTTGAGCTATTATTTTAATTTTGTTTTTAAGCTTTGTTTTATATCATAAAATGTAGAACTCAATTGTCAGATTTCCCAGTCACCAAAGGGAAGCTGTCTTGTTTTGTTTTGTTCCTCAGAAAATGACAAACATCATTTTCAGTTTTATTCTTTGAAATGTAATTTTTCATGGATAATTTATGGCTTTTAAATTTTATCTTTATTTATCTAGGTATGATATATATGCATTTCTGAGTTTCTGAGACTGGTAGACTGATGGCATGTATTACATTGGGAGGCTTTTCCCATTGTACGAGTCAAAATATCTCCGTGGGAAACTCCACCTGATGTATTTGATTTAGTCCTGAATGGAATACCATCTATCACAGAATATTTGCTTATTTTTAGTCAACATGATTTAGACTTACCTGTGGGGCATCAAAGTTCCTTTGTCACTCTACTGATGAGCTTTCGAATGGGCCTCAATTCCAGGTAATTTTTTCCTAATGCAAACATGATAGTATGTTTCTCTTTGAAGGGCATTGTTTATGTGGGATTTTTTTGTTTGTTTCCCTCTAACTATCTATATTTATATAAGTATCCTAGCTTATACTTCTGAACACACATAATAGATGTAGACTTTTGGTTCATCTATTCAGATACCTATCAGCATATTTTAATTTATTTTTAAGCATCTGGCTCTTGATTTTGTCTTGCCCTCTGGCTGTCTTGTATCATTTTTAATATATAGAAGATATTGTGAAACGAGGACTGTAGTAGTTCTTCAGAGATGAGTTAGCATGCCTTCCACCATACTCCTGGGGCCCAGCTAAATAGGACCACTTGGAACTTTACTTGATTTCAGATCATATAAGTTCTTGAAATTTTCAGTAATAAGCTCCAGTTATCTCTCCAGTGGGATTTTGATGATAAAGGACTAAAGAATAAATGGAGTGGGCATTCATCTTTGAAGGGTTTCAGTACATCGTTTCTTATCCATCTGTTTGCCGTTAGAAGTAGGACGATTTATTTGGTCTGATCAAGAATAGACTGCAGGTGCTTCCACATGTCATAACAAAATGGACAATGGAGCTCAAGCTAAAAAAGACACTAGGTTTTTCCTCTCCTTGGAATGAATTGATCCTTTTTGAAATCTGGTTTCTCTGAATCATTCTGGGTCTGAAGCCCTTGATGTGCTTTGTAGAAAGGTTTTAGTTTGTCTTAGTTCTCGGGAACTTTACATTAAGTAGGAGTAATAATTTTCTAGGATTTTCTGTCTCCTAATTGGAAGACCATTGCACTCTTATTTGTCATGCTCAACACTGTGCTATTACTTTAAAGTGGACTGGAACAAATGTATGGAAGCAAAAAGAGCCCCAACATATATTGATTATGGAGGGAAGAAGCATAGGTTTATATTCTATGAAGGTAATGAATGCAAAAGTACAGGTTAATATAAGCAAGGGCGCTCTGAAACTAAGGCTGCTTCAGGAAAAGAGAATATCTCTCATAATATATAAATATCATCAGTTTCTATTGTCAAACAACAGTATACTACACAGGAAGGAAATTAAGGAACTTGACCTCGGCTTGGTGTTTGTTTGTTTATTTGTATGTTTTTGTTTTTTTTTTTTTTTATTTTGAGACAAGGTTTTTCAGTGTAGACTTGGCTCTCTAAAACTAGCCCAGAGACTAGGCTCGCCTGGAAATCAGAAATCTGCATACCTTTGCCTCCCAAGTGCTAGGATTAAAGCTAGACACCACTAAGCTGGCTAGACGGGGCCATTTCTATAATCATATTCATTTCTATAATAATTTAGAATGGTGGTTCTGTGACAAACAATGAGACTATATATGTTTTTTCTCCTCTCTGTACTTTCACCCCCAAGAAAAAGTCAAAAGTCATCTGAGGCAAGGGTTTGCAAAACGTAGCAACTATTTCATGTTAGGAGTGACCATACTAAGGGAGATTACTCCTTATAAAATGACAGCAAGCTGCTATTGAATCTATCATGAGTCAGGGTCTATTTCAGTCAGAAAAGACAGACCACTTATAAATAGGTTTTAATTAATGCATTGTGGATTAACATTACATTGAAATTGCTCATTGCTATCTTTTTTCCCATACTGTGACTTTTATGAGCATAATCAGTGAGATTTCTCTTTCATAATTAAAAGTCACTAACTCTGCCCAATTTGAGCAGAAAATAAATTTAGGAGGGTTATTAAGTAAATCACTAAACTTCATAGGATTCTAGCAATTTGTATTTGCATTACACAGCCAGAGTGGTAAAAACATAGAGCCAAAGTACTGTCTCATCATTCCACTATATATAAGTCTTAAGACAGAGTGTGGCATTGCTACTGAAGCCATTATATAAAATACCCTATGCAAAGGGTTTCTATAGGATTCCATTTATCCTTTGTATCTCACCAATTTTGAAGTCAATTATCACACAAAAGCAATTGTTTGGCAGACTCTGAGTTATATCTACATCTTAACTCTAAAAGAGAAGAGGGAGCACCTGACATTTTCCTCTTTTAGCTAGATATAATTTCCATCTTCTACTAATAGCTGAAAAGGAGAAGGTTGGTTCTACAAACATAGAAGGGTCAAACCATACACATGCGTGTTGCACATGTCCTTGGGAAGCATAAGTTGAATTAATGCACAACAGAATTAGGCATAGATACAGAGAATCTAGAATAGGTTTAATTTGCATTTCCTATGCAACTTCCTTATGTCACTCTCAAGGACGAGGAGCAGGAATGCAGTCTGTCCTTTCTCATAAGAAGCCAGTCTTGCTTCTCCCCATGACTCTTCACTAGATTTCTCTCTGTGCTTGCTCTTGAGTTAGTTTGTGGGTATCAATTGTAAAGACGGAAAATCCTGGTCTTTAAATCAGCACTGGGTACTCATAGTCCCTTTTATGTTTAGACTTTAACTGAAAAGACCTGATATTTCAAGTCTCCTACCAATGGACAAGTTGAATTTTTCTGTCAAGATAAGCAACTCTCTCTACATCATCCAATTTGCCTATTTCCCCCAGGGTTATACCTTACTAGAAACAAAGAACTGTGCTCAATGTACCCCCTTCTGAATTTCTTATTGTACATCCAAAGAAAATGATTTACTGAAGACTGAATAAATGCAGTTAATGATTTAATTAGAGAAATGTCAAGTACATGTGAAAATGATCAGATGATCTGACTATGGCAAATCTTTTGTCAATAGTTCAAGGTAAAGGTAAATCCTGAGGTAAATGGTCAGTCAAAGCAATGAGAGCATGGGTGCACAGCATGCATGGAAACCAAGAAAGGATGGCTAGCCAGTGGAGAGTGGTGTGCATGTGAAGAAATTCAAGACTCAGCTATAATGAACAAACCTTCATTGTAGGAACTTGAATGATATGTACAGTGAAGTAATTAATATTAAGACGGAACTATCTTATTTTCTTGAGGTGAATGTTGAGATGATATTTGGCTTTCTTAAGACATATCGCTCGAATATCAGACATTCTACATACATAATCATTGAGGATGAACTAGCCTTTAAGGAATTGTCTATGTTTTAACAATAAGAAACTTCAGATTCAGAGAAATTGAGTCCCTTACCCATGGTCATACAACAAGGGAAAGACAAAACCAGGAAAGATCATTGTCCCATATTCTGAATCTTAGCCCAATGGCTACGGCAGAAAGTCTAACCAGAGAGTAGATTGGAAGAGGCAGTTTGACAGAAACAAAATGCTTAGGTTCTCTAAGTAGCTGAGAGTGACAGTTCTGTAATGAACATCAAAGAATATGAAGGCCCTGTGAGGCAAACAGAAATATTCCGGATTTCAGTCTATCCTGATCTAAGTGCAGGGGGAAGGGTTCTGAGGAAGAGAGCAGTCTGAGTTCTCAAAACAACATCTCCCTTCTGTAAATTGTGCTCAGAAAAATCACAGCAGGGGCAGGCAAGGTGGGAAATGAGTATTCCATGCCTGGTGTGAGAAAAAACACATCTTTGTCACTCAAAAATTATTGTCCCTAATGATTTTTCTCTGAATTCATGTCAGTTTCAGGGTCTCTTGATTTCCCACTAAAACAAGGAGCCACAGGTAGAACCCGTAGTGCAGTTGTGAAGGCAGAGAAGGTTTAGGTAAAAGGAAGGGAAGTCAGAAGAAAGAAGACTATGTCAAGTACAAAGCTTCTGAGGGAAGCCAATGAAATAAGCCTTGTGTTCATACACGCACATGCATGCGCACGTAAACATACACACACACACACACACACACACACACACACACAATTTCTGAAAAGTAAACATTTCACATCTCTTTGGAGTCTATATAATTATTAAGGGAATACTTAACATCCTAGGTCTGCCTTTAATCTCATGAAAGGACAAAACCCTGGGAAAGAGAAGCTTGGACAGTGAAATTAGCACTCTCTAGTTGAACACTGGCTTTTACTGACAACTACATGTGAGTGCCCCCTTCATGATCCTGGTGTCTGTACCCCCCATGCTCTCCATTTACATGGAATGTATTTTTTCTCCGTCAACTGAATATACTTCTCAAAGTTGACAAATGGCATTTTTGGGCTGAGTTTAAGTTTCAAGAAGACAATGCAAAGGAGCAAAAGTGATTGCTTCCTTTTATGTGAATAGCCTTATTTTTTTCATTTACATATACAGTTTTATGAGCCGAGAAGAAGCTACATGGTTTTCATGTGTTATCACTAATCCTAGACTTGTGTTTTTGGTAAATGTTTTATTTTCATGTGCAAAGAAAACCCAGGATCTTAAGACCAAGGATAACTAAGATTATATATTTCGAGCATGGTGAAACTGGAACCAAGTTTTTATTTATCTCCCTCTGAAATTTTAGCTCAATTTACTACAGAAACCACTACTACAACCTCAAGCAAGGAGTTAGCTTGGGTTGATATCCAAGTAGGCTTTTCTTAGAGTTGGGAAAAACTAAGAAAATTCTCTTTGCTCTGTATCCTAGCTATACACATTGTTAAATACTTGTAATTTTTATCTCTTTCTATAATTTATTTGTACAGTTATTTCTTGCATAAAATACACATATGCCATAATATTATATAAATATTTCCAAACTGTAACTGAATAAAAATTATAAACAAGATTTTTCTTTCTGTTTAATCCCTACAATACTGAAAGCTATCTTGGTTTATAAGCATTTCTCTATTATATAACACAGGTGTATTGCAGAGTCACAAAGCCTCTGGTACTGAGATGCTAGGTAGAAAGGAAGCAGATATAAGTGAAATAAGACTAGTCTGGGCCACCGCACAGTGTACAGGCAAATACCCGATGTCATTTCTTGTTATATTCCAAGAAAGAAGAATGTTTTAGTCGGGGTTTTACTGCTGTGAATAGACACCATGACCAAGGCAAGTCTTATAAAGGACAACATATATTTGGGGCTCACTCACAGGTTCAAAGGGTCAGTCCCTTATCACTATGGTGGTAGCATGGCAGCATCTAGGCAGGCTGGGTATATGCAGATCTGAGAGTTCTACATCTTCATCGGAAGGCTTCCAGTGAAGACTGACTTCCAAGCAGCTAGGGTGAAGGTCTTAAGCCCATGCCCACAGTGACACCCCTATTCCAACAAGGTCACACCTCCCAACAGTGCCACTCCCCAGGCCAAGCATATACAAACCATAACAGAGTGACTGCCAGGCAATAAACTGTAAATGGACACTGTATCAGCGTTGCTAGTGGTTTGACCTGTGCCTTCTGGTTCTTTGAGTGACAAAGACAGGGTGAGCTAAGTACTCTGTGGATCCTTAAAATGTCAGTTATTTACAAAGTAGCTTGATGTGTACACTTCCCTCAAATTTCAAAAGATTTAAATTCTTCTTTGAAAACAGCCAAAATAAATACAGACTAATGAAAAGGAGATACAATATTTTTCAAATGCTCAATGAAAGCCTTCTTTAATTGTGGGCATTATTGATGGATATGAGGGTGTGGAAACAAAGTTTTCAGTAAAGAAAGGAGTATCGGACAAAGTGTCAGCTCTGACTCAGAAAAGGCAAGTTAAAGCAGTAAATCCTTAAATGGTCAGTTACCATCAGTTTCTTTCAGAAGTACAGCAAGACTACACCGAAGTTCAAAATGTTTCAATAAACTGCATCCTGAACATTTACAAACATCAAAGGATATTAACACATTGATGATAAGTGTCACTAAGCCAGAACTCATTGCTTCAGAGAGCAGAGAATTATCACAGTGATGTTATTGTCTGCTCACCAGAACCCGCAGTACAATGTAACAGGATATTAAGGGTGTCAGAACACAGGAAGAAACAAACGTATGAAATGGATCCCAAAGTCCTGTTAACACTGACAGCATTCTGATAAACAGGGTCATTTGATCTTAAAGGAAAAATGCAATATTTGGGTCCAGAATGGAGAATTAGAGAGGTCTGAATAGTTAATGGCTATGAGAAATATCTTTGAGAAGCACAGTGACTTCAGACTTCAGGGCACACTGCTGCCTCAAGGAAGCACACCTGCCTATTCCTTTCACAGACACTAAGCGATTCTCCAGACACTGGAGTCAGGAAAGTTTCATTAGAAAGAAATCTTTTGGGAAGAAGCACTAGGCGAAGTACTGAGAACTTGTGGTAGAAAGCTTCATTGCAGGTCATAATAGGAGCATTCATGGAAATGCAAATTAAACAAAATGGGAAGTTACCTCACAGTCCTGCTTTGGCTCATTTCCTGTTGCTGTGAATGATACCACGACCACTAAGAGCATGGTGAGGAAAAGGCTTCTTTAATTTATAGGTTTGGGTCCATCAAGGACCTGGAGGGAGGGAACTGAAGCTGAGACCATGGCGGAATGATGCTTACGGGCTCACTTCCAGGCTCAGGTTCAAGAGACTTTCTTATATAACTTAGGAACACTGTGCAGTGTGTACCATTCACTGGGTGCTCGACCCTCCTTTATTAATTAGTCATCAAGAAAATGCCCTCACAGACAAGCCCAAGGCCAATCTGTTATAGTCAACTCCTCAGATAAGGTTTCCTCTTCCCAAGTGACTCTGGTGTATATCACATTGTAAAAACACTAACCAGAACAATTACCGTAAAATGTCTCTTAACTCACCAATAGCAATTCTAGGGCCACCCCAATAAGAGGATTTCATATCAATAAGAATATTCAGTATTTTTAAATTACATGAGGTGATCTCAGTTTCCTTCAATAGAAGAGTAGCACATTGTCCTTGTTTTGCAATGGAATTTAACTTAGCAGTGAAACAGCTGAAGTAGAAAAACTTTATGGAAGGTTCCCTGGGAAACTGCCTCTGAGTCATTCAATCCACACAGGAAGCTTGTTCGGGATGACTCTTGGAATCAATGCCTGTAAAGAAATAAATTAAGCAGGACTTGGTAGAAGAGATGCAAAGAGTATGTTGCAAAGAGACTGAAGGGCTTGCCAAATCCCATACAGAGCAGCTAAATGAGCGTTGCTTTCTAAAGTCTTCTTCTAAACTCTACGCATGGAAGCTATTCTCCTGTGCCTTCATCCACCAGTCATTACACAGTTGCTTATAGGAAAGTATAAGGTAATATTCCTCTAGTTAAAGGGAATTTACTAATAAAGAAATTGCTACAGATTATCTCAGCACACTCAGCCAGCATACCTAGCTGATGGACTAAGGAAAGTACTGAAATTCTAAGAAGAAACAATAGCGTATGGCACCATCCAAGCCTTTGTATCAGTGGCAGGCTATTTCCTAACATAATGTTGGCTGCAAAGAGCAAATAACATCGTAATATTACAAACTTGAAATAGCAAATCTACAACACTTAAAAGGCCTGAAATGTTCTTTGTGTATACACAAGTAATAAACATGATAATATATGCATAGTGATCAAAACAGTGAGATTGGCATATACGTATTGAGTGTGCAGGGAGACATAGGCAGGTAATTCCTGGCTAAATCTCTAGGTTGGACATTTGCTAACTTATAGAACTTATTGCAAATGCTTAAGTGATGGTGTGGTGGTTAATCTTGCATATAAATATGATTGAGCTGAATGATTCCCTGACAGCTGGTTAAAAACTTTTTTTCTGGGTGTACTCATGTAAGTGAGTCTGGGAAAAATTAGCCTCTGACTCAGTAACTAGGTAAGAAAGATGATCTTTCCCCCTGTAGTGGACATAACTTATTCAGTTGAGGGCCGAGTAAACCAATAATTTGGACGATATTGGGCTGGAGAGATGGCCCAGTGGTTAAGAGCACCAACTGCTCTTCCAGAGGCCCTGAGTTCAATTCCCAGCAACCACATGGTGGCTCACAGCCATCTGTAATTAAATCCGTTGCCCTCTTCTGTTGTGTCTGAAGACAGCATACTCACATAAAATAAATAAATCCTAAAAAAAAAAAAGAGAAGGACCTGGGGATCAAAATGAATTCAAGTAAGTCTTCCTGCTTGTATGAGTTTTCACTCTGAATAATATTATAAGCCTATTAGATATGTAGGTAAATTTTCGGGAAAACATTGATGAATGTAGTTGGACATATTCAACATGAAAATATTAATATTTAATCCAAAAGTAATAAAACTAGGATTTTGTCATATTTTAATTTATAATTTTTCCCTGCATTTATTCTATAGAACATTTAGAAAGATATTAATGTAAACACATACAGATATTTGTAACTGAATCTAGGCTAACGTAAGTGTGGTAGTTCAATCTGTAATCCTAGCCCTGGGAAGGCTGGGGCAGGTGATTTGCCACAATTTCAAGGCTACCTGGGCTTGGGATACATACTGGGTTCTATGACTGTCCTACACATGAAGACTCTGAATAATAATAATAATAATAATAATAATAATAATAATAATAATAATCTTAATTGGGTTAGACTTTGAGTTAAACCTCCCTTCTAAGATAGGACAGACTAAGTTCCAGGCCAGCTCTTCTTCCTTAAGGCACTAGTAGACTTAAATCTAGTATGAGGCACAGAAGGAAATGAAGCTACCGCTTCCTCTGTAACAGGCACGTATAAGTGATCTCTCCAGACCTGGGCTACAGCTGAGGGAGATTATGAATGAAGGATGATGAGAAGAATGAAGAAAAAAATCAAGTTTTTTCTTTTCTCTTTTCCTAAACCTTCATTTCTAGGACACAAGAAACCATTAACTTGGCATGTGTTACTATTTGAATCTTAATTATTTCAAACACTCTTGCAATGCTGTATCAGAATGAGCTTCCTTCAGAGATGTGTGGTGCTTTTGTCTATTACAGCTCTCCTCTGCGAGTTGCAGTACAATTAGGAACTGTGTCAGTCAGCCATGACAGTGTCCTTGCTACACAGGATTTGTAGATCTAAGTATTTTTAATCAAAACAGACTTTTCTGTAAGAATACATGGAGATCAGATGGAAATTCACTTTCCTCATAAAGGATACCACATCTAAGTTGCCAGCTCTATGGGGTGTTCTAGAACCTTGGACCGTACTTTAATGACTGTGCATGAGGGATGGACTTAAAGGAATGTTGGGCACACTTGCCAAATGATCTCTGAAATGTTTTCTGTTGTGAAAAATTATATTCTCAATCTGTGGTTTCTACCCTGATTTTGACCACTTAGTTTCCAGGTCAAAGACACATACACAGCCTTTATATTTATAATAAGCCTTAATAAGCACAAGGGCTGGGCAGATCTCTATCCTCCATGCTGTTACATCTATTTCTCAAACAATAAGCCCACTACATAATTTGCCATGTTTTGTCTGGGCTGCTCTTGACTCCAATTAGTCAATGCACGTGGCCAATATTCCATGACTCACCTAGCCCATGGCGGCTTACTCCTTTCTCCATTTTCTTCTTCCCTAGTTGGTTGTTCTCTGACCTTAAGCCTGGAACCATAAACCCCTGCCTATGTCTCTTCTGCTCAACTACTGGCTATTGGTACCTTTATTCAATCAGAAATAACTTGGGGGCCAGGTCACATAGACTTGGGTCAATGTGGGTACTCTCTCCTCTCTGGGGAAGCAGGCGTTGGGGAGCTGCACTTAGCATTACGATACACAGCCAAAGACCAAACCACAGTCGCTTTAACTTTAGTTCTTAGAACGAAGGGCTGTGTTTCAAATTTCAGTGGTTTCTTTAAGAAATGCTGGCCTTTCCTCACCAGAGAGCATCTCTAGATCCCACAAACAAGCATAGTTGTTTTGCTGAGCACCAAGTCAGAGAGCAGAGTTTACTTTCTTTTTTTTTCCACCCCAAAATTTAATGATTTCAGTTTAAAAAGAATCTTTCCAATAGTATTTCAAAAAAAATCACTAAGCAGGTGGGAGATTCAGACACAGCTCTTCATTTTTGGCATGAGACACTTTGCATTCTCAGGTTTAGCTCATTCCTTTCTGGGCTATTACATTATTCTGCAGCGTCTTTATAAAGTAAGAGTCTTAACTGAGGAAAGTTGCAGAGAAATTATAATTTTGCTCTAGCCCATACAATGACCACCAGAAAACTGAATTCAGAATCAGGAACACTGGCATCAAGCCTGCGTTCCCATATTTTTAATATGTCTAGAGACTGACATTCGATATTGACATTGGAATATGAATTTTAAAAGGTCTTGGATAAAATTGAATGTAGGTCATACCCCCAAAAGATCAATTAGATCCTTCCATCTAAGGGTTTTACAAATGGTTGCAAGCCAAGGATATAGGATTGCTTCAATAAATGAACCTACGATAAACTCATTTGCATAAACCAATCATGCTCCAATGCCACTGGACTTTTTGGGGACTTTAGAATACTCCTGACTAACCTCTGTGTGCAGATATAGTAGATAAATAATACTTATTTTCCTGATTTGCTTAATCAGAGATTTTTTTTTGGAATTGCTATGTCAAACAGCACACATTTTGGGAAGCACTAACTGATGGAGATTTATTAATATGTAACACAGGAAAGGAAAGCATAGAGAAACAGACAGTTATTCAAGATCACCCTATTAGTTAGTGACTGACCCCTGCAGACAGAAGAGAATGGGGATGCTCACTAGATAGTAAAGTAACATCTGCCGAAATATGTCAGCCACTTTCATAGCCTTTGTCATGCCAATGAGAACTCTGCCTAAAACTAAGAAATAATGCACAGTACATGAATATGGCCTTCTCGTGTCTTTAGACATCTCTCACAAATAGGCAAAAGAAGGATATCTGCAAAAGATTTTAACAATAATATCTTCTTGTATTGAGGACAGATTACACATGTGGAGCACAGTTGAGTAGTTCAATAACACTAGTGTGATTATCTTCTCACATACATGACATTGGAAAATAAATACATTACCATAAAAGAGGGACACTTATTGAAAATGTTCAGAGAAGATGGGAGGTTTAGACCTGGATCTAGATTTAGATCACTGTTTTTCTCAGATATTAAGCACAAGACTCGGTTTGGATAAATTGCTAGATCAAACTTTTGGGAGAGTTAGATTAATACCCCAGGTCTTGAAGCCAAAAAGAAGGCTCTATGGTTTAGAGCTCACCTGCTCTTGCAGAGGACCTGAATTTGCTTCATAGCACTCTTCTTGGGAGGCTCACAGCATTGTATAATCTCTAGCTCCATGGGATCATAAGCCTGTTGGCCCCCTACAGTTATCTCATGCACAAACCCACACAACCCTTAAACATAATTAAAAACAAAAATAATTTAAAAGACACTCGGCTCTCTAATTTTTCACAACAAAATGTTTATATGTTTGTAGAGCAACAACTCCTTATGGAGTGAGTATCTCAGTTTTTCATGACTAACTCTGATTACATATTCGCTTTCCCTTTCATGATAGAGGATTCTAAAATGAAAAGACTAGTTGTGCTATGGCGGCTAAGATTCCCATTCAACTGAGCCATAGCAAAAGAGGTTAATGGCTCTTTCTTCGCTTAGTGTGAGAGGTGAAGTGTGGCTGCTTACAGCCTGAAGGATTCGTCAGCCACAAATCCTTCTACCAGAAGCATTCCCTTACAGATAGTGATCTAGTCTTGTGAGGAGAAAAATAGGCATTCTCTCCTCATTTGAAGATGTCATCTGTTTTGCAAAGTATAAATAAAAGCAATGATCAGAAGAAATACGAGGATACGCTAGTTCAGAGCAAAAGAATAGCAGATGGCCGATTCAGCTCCTGGGTATAATATAAACTGTAGAAGAAATACTGAGGGGGCATTCTGTTATTTTGATTTTTGACAGAAGGAGAAAGAAAGAACTATGGATGTTGCCCCTTAGACACTTGAACATTCATCTCTGAGCTGGCCTGATGTCATCATGAAGGCTCACACCATAGAGGTGGAACTCATATCCACTCTGTCAGCATCGCAGAAACTGACTGCAACTGCATTGTCAGAAGGAGGCTTCACATCCAGCGGAAAGCAGGTGATAGGATACAGCAAGGATTAGGTTGATCTCACAAAAGATTGATGTGAGCTAAGAGCTTAGTAGTTGGTTCACTTTTTCCTACATCTCCATACTCCGTGGCATATAATTACACATGTAATCTATGCATAGAACAAAACACAAAGGTTGTGGATTTCTGCAGTTCAATTTGCCCACACAAAGAGTACACAGAGGAAGACACAGACCATTCTTAGTGCCAGTGTTGTCTTCTAGTATGGTCTACACATAACTACATTAAAACTCTCTAATCTCCTGTAGCTCTGTCCATGGGACTGACTTGGTGCTGACCAGATATTTGTTATAGGAGCTCATAGTCCACAGAAAGGGTCTTTTTGTCCTTGGCCTCTTTTGTTCAGTGATCTGTGTATTCAAGTATTCAATATTTAATTTCATGTTATTTGTGACTCTACTTGATTTTAAGTCATTCATTGCTGTATGTTAAACATTGGTGAGAATTTGGGCACTCACATAAGTACTTGCTTATTACTGATAGTGATCTCATGAAATTTATATTCATTTTACTTTTAAGATGTGTGTGTGTACACATGTGTGTGCACATGTGTATGTGCACATGTGTGTGTGTCTGTGTGTCCTTGTGTGGCAGAATATGTATGTCAATACATGTTCCTGTGTAGGTCAGAATGTGTTTTGGATCTCCTGGAACTAGAGCTCTGGGGAGTGCAAACAGCTCAATGTGGGTGATAGGAACTGAATAGAGTCTGTCTGAAAGATCAGCAAGCTATCTTAACTGCTTGCTGGGTGACTTCTCCAGCCCTTCTAGAAAGTTCACAATTCATGTCTCATGATGTATACATGGATAAGTGTATTTTGAATAGCATGTGAAAATGGATCCCTGTGACCTTTGAAATCTATGTGTTCAACAATACCTGATTCTACCAATAAGTTTCCTAAAGTGGTTGTACTAGCTTACATGCTCAATTATAGTACATAAGGATTTTATTAACTCTACAACTTTTGCAACATTTGATACCTTGAGGATTCTGATTTTTTTTTCTTTTTTAAGGGCACATAGTGATATTTCTTCAAGTCTTTCATTTTTCCTTTTTGTCAAACAATAAAATTAATCAGTTTTCTATGTTTGTTGATTATAGGCAACAGATTCCCTTTGGGATAGCCACATTACTCATTTTTAGATAATCAGTTGGCTTTCTATTTTTTATTAATTTGTAAAAAATATTAATACATGCTAATGCATACATATATGTTTAGAAAACTTTTATCATATCTGAATGACTTCATGGTAAATATCTATAATATTATGTAAAACTTTAATAACCATGTAATTTCATTTAGAATATGTATACTAAACATAATCCTTCTAAGATTCTTTGAGTTGCAAATGTCCTCCCTAGGCTCAGAAAGGTCAATGCTTGATTGACAGTTGTAGTGAATGTACAACTTGAGGTGAATTTTGAGAGTTTAAAGATACATGCACTACTTTTAATTCACTTTCTACTCCTTTTGAGGCTCAAGATGTCAGGCTTCGTCTTCCCTTCTGCCATTGCCCCTTCCCTTCTCCATCTTGGATTCTAATCCCCTGGAACCATAAGCACAAATAAACACTTGCTTCTTTGTGTTCCTTTGATCATAGTGTTTTATTATAACAATACAAAATAACTAATACAACTTGTTTCTGGATTCACTATTCCCTCCCTTAGTAAAGTAGTAAGAGAGTATACCTTAAATATTATGCCCCCAAATTGCATTTTTAAGTGACATACCAAACTGTGTTCTCTGCTTAGTATATGTGTTCCTATACTGTACGTTTTTTCAAAAAAATCAAATGCTCGTGGATAGTTTGAAAAATGGGAACATATGCTTTTCCATGTGTGTGTCTGTTGAAACAGTGTTAACCATTAATGTAGAACAATAAAATCCTTTCCTCACGTTCGTGTCTCTCATAGGTCCTGTGTTTATATGATACTATTTATGGTCCCGGTTCTATTTCTCACACTTGTATCAGCTGACTGCTACCATGGACATGGGTTTGTTATCTGAAAGGATAAATCTTCTGACTTTCTTTGTCAAGCTTACTTTGTTTATTCCTGGCATACGTATCTATATTGACATTTTAGAGTAAAAATATGCTTGTACAATTTTGATTAAAATTGAATGAGGTGAATTGATATTTCTACAGTATAGAGTCTTCCAATCTACAAATAGGTCAGACCTATTTAATGAAGTAAAGTCACTTCCAATCATTTTCTGTGGAGATTTTTCATTTTCAGAATAGAAATATTGCTTTTGTTTCATCCTTAGGCTTATTCCATTATTATGTTTTGGAGTTACAAATACATGTATTGTATATAGCTCCTATCTTTTCAGAAACAATAAATATAAAATTGAATTTCTATTGGCATTTTATTTTTAAAAATTCTTTCAATTACTGATTATTCTTAAATGTGTGTGATTTGTTTTTAAACTGGCAATTACATAATTATCATACATATAGTAGCTACTTTTAAATATTTAATTTTGATTAAGTACAATATTAATCAAAATTGCCTTTTTATCAGTAGAATATTAATAGAATAAATGATATTAGACATCCCTTTGCATCTTGGTTTCAATCAAAATAGTAACAATAGTTATTTTATTATTTTATTATTATTCATGATATTCGAAATAGTTTTATCTTAATATATAAAGGAACCCTCTAGTTCTTAGTTTGTTGAGAGTTTATAGTTAATAACTTGTATTTGTCTCCATCTGCTGAACTTCCATCTAATTTGAAGTTAATTATTGTGCTACAGGGTATAAGCCTACATATTGTTACACAAACATACAAATACATTTCTTCTCATAAACACCTTCACAAATACATGTGAATAGAGGTTATTAATTTCCTTTATAACTTCTGAATCCACACCACTTGAATAACTTAAACTTTTCTCGTAGTTAATAAAAAAATAGGTATAGCGGTTTGAATATGGTTGGCCCACGGGAACTGGCTCAAATAGAAGGTGTGGCCCTTTTGGAGAGGTATAGTCTTTTTAGAGAAATTGTATCACTGTGGATACAATTTCTTTGAGGTCTTGTATATATGCTCAAGTCTGGTCATTGTGACCCAGAGCTCCTCCTGGTTGCCTGCAGATGATCATCTCCTTCTGGCTGCCTACAGGTCAAGATGTCAAACTCCCAGCTCCTTTCCTAGCACCATGTCTTCCTGGACACTCCCATGCTTCCAGCCATAATAATACTGGACTCAACCTCTGTAAGCCTGCACCAATGAAATTTGCCTTTACAAGAGTTGTCTTGGTCATGGTGTCTCTTCAGAACAATGAAACCCTAACTAAGACAAGTGGGATGAGCACAAAGGAACCACAAAAGAGATGAAGGATTGAAAACTTAGAAGAAATTCCACATAGAAGAGAAAAGGATCACTAAAATCCTATTGTATATGGCCAAGGTTAAAGGACAAATATTCCCATCTACTAATATGGAATCATGAATAGAAAGGTTATGATCATGTCTGTGGAAAGATCTGCACATATAAGAAGCAGTGACACCTTATGGGTCCACTATCAACTATACTGAATATCTGAGGTAACATTTTTAAAAGCCAGCTAAGTGGCCAAGAACTGTGGTACACACTTTTAATACCATAATTTGGGAAGCAGAGACAGGCAGATCTCTGTATGTTCAAGGCCAGTCTGAACTACATAGTATCACTTTTCTTTTTTAAAAAAATCCAGTAAATAATATTTCATAAAATATAGTTTAATTAAGATAATAAGCAGGACCATAATGATGAATTTAACATGAGAACAATAAATTCCAATTCACTACATAGTATAGTTTGGGAACACATTAATTAATGATTGACAAGTCTGAGAGTGAGGGCAGAAAACACAATTATTGTATACAGCAGTAACAAACCACTTCTGTAAGCTAATGGGATACATCAATTCACTATAGTGACCTCTGACATTCTGTCTGTGAAAAATAGCTAAATTTCCCTGAACCTTCCTCTCAGCTTCATTATTTGTTTAAAATGACCAATGGAGAAGTTCGTATGAAATTTGAAATCAGAAGTAAGATGGTAAGATAACTAAACACTGATGGGCAGAGGCTAAAATAACAGGGAAGGAAGTGAAATATTTTGTATCTACTCTTTTCTAGTCATATCTAGTTCATTAGCTCAGTTAACAGTCTTACCAACTGTATCTCCACGAAAAGTACTTGATTGGGAACCTATAGCTAACTGTGAATAATCACAAATGATGACAGAGAGATGAAGAGATGTCCCAAAATGTCTCAGATGCTATATAACTAGTTGGTGCACTACAGGATGCTATCTTCATAATAAAAAAAGAGTATATCTTTTATGACTCTTCATATAGTCTAAGAGTGATATAATTTTAATAATGAATTCTATTGAACAAAGTAAAATCAGGCTCATTATTATTTGTTCTTTTAAATGTGTATATGGAGAAAACATTAACCAGATAATTGATTGACAATTAAGTATTAAAATCCATGCTCTTTTACTCCAGGGCGCCTAAATCTGGTATACCTCCTAACTAGGTTAGATATTACTAAATTCATTTGACTGGTTTGCAAGGGAAACAGGACTTTAAAGAATGAATGATAGATATCACTACCCCAAATTCTCACAATTCTTTAGTAGGTCCTGGTCTCTAATTATGCAAGAAATTAATCATCATGATTTGATTACTATACTATAATGAAAGATGAACCTAATGTCTTTTGCTTGTTTCTTCCTCTTGCACTGACTAAAATGCCAAGGACAAAACAAACTCTGGGCAGACACGTGACTCATACACCACTTCCCAAGATTCCCTAGGTAGATATTTCTCCAACACAATTACACTGTCTTTGGCTTTACCCATGAGATGTTTCTCTTTGCCCATAGCTAAGAAACTGTATGCCATAAATCTATTGTTGCCTTACAACAATTGACATAGTCCATTTGTGAACAAAACCGGAGTATATTTGCCTTCTTTCTCAGATTGCTGTAAAGGTTCTCCCAGGAGCCACGTGTTCCAACAATAGTGAACTACTTGCAAGTCAAGTACCCCTGTTCATTCAACTTTCTTATACTACTTTATCCTGCTGATCCATTTTAATTCTATAAAATGCTTTTACTATCCTTGTCTGAGAGTATGATTTGAGATATGGGAGCTCTCCCCTCTTTATACACAGTACAAGTTATATATTCACATACTATCCTGTGCTTGGTCACTCAATCTCTACCATAGTCCTCTACTCCAGGAGTAATCTGTGAATGGTGAACAATTTCTTCTGCAGAAGCCATGGCTATTCTTCAAGATGCTAAGAATTGGCATTCCTTTTTGTATCTGCCTTGCTATACAATGTCTTTATCTTTTTTCTACCCAGTGTACAATGTGTAGATAAACTACCATATCTATTAAGTAATATCATTAAAAAACAAGGGCTGGTTTTATTTCAAAATATCCCTAACACAGAGCAATTTCTTCTTCTAGTCTCAAGCAAAATTTAAATCTATTATGTCACAAGCAAGACAGCAGTTTTCTTCTGGGCTCAGTGTATAGCCCCTACTGGCAGAAAAAGATCTGTGTTTGCTCCTTTCTTTTTTTACTGATTAAAAAAATGAATTGCATCATTTCACACTTTAGATGGAAGTCTCCTCATGTCCCGAACTCTTTGAGATCTAAATACTTTGTTAATATGAATGGAAAGCTAAGTAACTCTATCTGGAGTATATGTGTTATACAAAGCACCAAGCCACTTGAGCTGGACACTTGTTCTAAGATTGCTGACCGTGCTGACCACCAAAGTATTTGGAATTTCCAGGGGATGCAGATAGCTTCATATTAGACTGTACTGTAAGAGAAAAAGACCACATCTCTTAAAGTGAATATTACTGTTTCCAGTCACCAGTGAATATGTCCTTTTTCTGATATCTTTACCTGGATAATCAAACAGCTATATTGATTACCCATGATAAATCTGATCAGTTCTCAGGGAGCAAAAGGGGAAGAAAGAAAGTGAAACTTCATCAAAGCTGTAAGTAAATTCTGAAATAATCTATTAAGTTAACTATGACAAGCTTTGCTTTGCAAGTTAGGATTAGTTACAGTGAACTATCATGGGCTGAGAATTCCATACTCTTGAGGATTTTGAAGTTGGCACAGATCTCTACTTTTGATTGTGCTGGTCTTGATTTAATGTGGCCAAAACGCACGGGGTCTTCAGGATATTGTCCCCTTCATAACAATGGCTCTTATGTTTTTTACAATGGCTCTTATTATGTCAATCATTGTGTCTGACAATTTTTAATGATGCCTTAAACTGTGCATTTAGGAAATAGAAAAATGACCACTGTGTGAGATTCCAAGTTAGGAATCTATTGCCCTTCTGTGATCTTATCTCATCGAGGGTCTTAAACAATGTTGTGACTCCCGCAATCTATGAGCTTGTCTGACAATCTAAGAGTTGATGCAGCACCTTTCAAATGCTTTCAGTTTCCCAGCATTGCAAGTAGACATTTATATAACAGTTCAGTGATTGGCACAGGCCTAAGTCAGAATTTATTTGAACACGATGTCCTTCCTGTATTATAAGAAGCTTTATCTGCCAGGATTCTCTACAGAAATGGAATCAGTAGACATTCACTATCACATCTACAAAATCTGCAGAGTTAGCTGGCTGACTATGCTCAGGCTTGATTCCCCAGGAAGAGCCTATGTCTTAGATTATGTGAGAAAGCTTTCACTGGCAGACTCCTTCTTGTGGTGGAAAGGGAAGCTATATGTTCTGCGGAGGTCTCAAAACTTCCTAGAAAAGCTTCCAGGATATTGAAGTCAATCTGCTTTACTTTGGCTAACAATTTAAAGAGTTCTTCATGCAAAAGCACTCTCCCAGAAAGCTATAAAATAATGATAGACAACATATATGGGCTGCAGTCCCAGAAATATTAGCATAAAATTAACAATCCCTGAGCTTCTCCAATTAGTTTCACCTTGATATTCTTAGACCCTCCCCTGTTGCAGCTTTTGAAAGACCTTTAATTCTGTCACTTAAGGGATATGTTTTTATGCACAGACCCATGGAACTTGTCTCATTACACAAGTTGGTTTCGTCTCCATTTAGCATGCCCTATTCGTTGTCTAAGAACTGACTCAGCTGTGGTCTCTAGGCAAGTTGTGTATTTTTTTATTGATAGACTAATAGAGGATGCAGTTCTGGGTTCAAACTGCTGTGTAGCTCACGAACTGCTGCCATCTATCTATGGAAAGAAGCAGGATAGAGAAGAGACGACCAGCAGCTTACTGATTCTCTAACTCCAAAGGCTACTAGAGAATCCATGATAGATGTTCTCAGGAAAAAATCAACAAACCGCTCTCCTACTCTTGCTCTTGCTCTCTTGCTCTTCCCCTCTTCCCCCTTTGTCCCTTCTCTCCCCATTCCCCTCTCCCTTCCACCCATGTGCTTATGGCTTTTACTCCTCTCCTCTTCTATTCTTCTCTCTCTCATCCCTCTCCCTTGTCTTGTCCTCTCATTAAACCTTTCCAAGTGGAAAAAAAAGAAAAAAGAAAAATTAACAAGCCATTTACTTTCTGTGACAGGGCCTTGGTTTTGAAAGGACAGACTTACCAAATCAGTGAATTTAGCCTACACTCAGGTTCCTCTCCTTCAACAATTAAGCATAGTCAGCCATTGTGCTCATGTTTGTTTTCTGGCCGCTGACAGAGGAAGGTTTAAATGGCTCCAAGTAAATCAATCACATTTTCTATGTTATCCTTAATTCCTAATTGTTCAGATGACTTCCTATCTCAGCCACTTTACTGTATTACCACTTCATATGCTGATTTGCTGTAATGCCAAAGAAACTGTCCAGCTTCCTCTACTCCACTTTACCAGGAATAAGAACCCAAATAAGAATAACATCACAGCAAACAAATGGTTGTCACCATTCCAGAGTAAACAAGCAGTAAGTTTTTCTTTGCCAGCCTCTCACTGAGGGGTGCAACTCAGAAATCCAGTACTTAGACTCAACAAGTTCAATAGATCACAGTTCGCAAAGGAGCCCCCAGTGGTACGTAGATGCTCAAACGGTTTATTAAAGAAATGCTCTAGGATGAAACCAATATGTGGGGATATAAAATATATTAATTAGAAGGAAAAATCAAAAGACAAAGTCTATCTCTATTTGCTATCTTATTGTCTCCATGATAGTGGGAGAATCTCTAGGGTTTAAGAGCCTCAAACTGTTGTAAATGGACAAAAGAAAGCTCTGCTCTTGTAATCATGTCCTATGGAGTTATTTCCTGTGAGCTGCTGTGGTACAATGCGAGTGACAGAACCACAAATCATTTCAGGATCTTCTCAAAAGCAAGTTCATCTGGGTCAAACACTAAATACAGTCACGAAGAACCCTTGGGAACCTACACAGAAAACCTAAAATATTTTTACAGGAAGCCAACAGAAGATGACAAAGTGACTCTAGGAAAACAAACAAACAAAAAGCAAAACAAAACAAAAACAAACAACTACAAAACCAGCCATCTGCTACTCCGTTAATTTTCCAAGTGGTACTGTGATAATAGAGGACCAGATGAAATCCAATGCCTAGGAAACCACACAGAATTAGACATTTTTAAAAAGCATTATACCTCTTCCATTTACAATAGCCAAGTAAGATATGAGGAGGGATACTATGTCTTATGATTGATGAAGAAAAAGGGTTACCAAGTCTGCAAATTAATTAATTGCTAAAGATGGGACCAAAGCCCAGATTGTCTGATTCTTTATCCAAGGATGATTTTCTCATTAATCAGTGGCTTTTATTACATACCAGAGTATCCCTTAAACTTATTATTAATTTGTCCAAGGGAGATTTATAATCTCTGTTAAACTGATACACAGTTTCACTGCCACAAATCAATACTCAACAAAGTCAATATTGAGTTAGCATGATCCACAATGTGAGATAAGAAACGGGTGACTCAGTAGAGGTCAAGGGTACTTCCTTTCACAGAAAGTTGCTGTGGTAGATTAAAGGCTGGGTTGTGTCTTCACAGACATGCATTGGGGAGTTATTCTCAAATACATGTGACTGTGGCTTTAGTTAGGGAAAAGACATTTCGAGTTTATAAAGATGAAGTGAAGTTATTAGTCTGGGCCTTAATCTAATATGGCTGGTGTGTGTGTGTGTGTGTGTGTGTGTGTGTGTGTGTGTGTGTGTGTGTTTAAGTAAAGATGGATGAACATGGAGAGTACCAGATGAGGACAAAGGCAGATGCAGCTGCAAGGCAAAGAGTGTAGGACAGAGGGCCTCTAGAGAGGGTGGGCTTAGGGAGGGAAGTCTTACCAACACCTTGACTTAAGAACTCTGAGATAATAAAGGTTTGCTATTATACGTCTTCTAGGTTTGGGCACTTTCCTATGGCTGTCTTTCGAAGCTGAGGGACATTCTGTTACGGGAAGACTTGAGTAATCCTCATGAGGAGATTCAGCACATAATGATAACTGAACCCAGTTTAAAGAAGGAATATTGGACAGTTCAAGCCTCAAAATAAAGTTTTGACTTAGCATTAATAATTTCTTCTTTGGAAATCTTAAGTTCTTCATAGTCATTTTGTTCTGGTCTTAGAGTGAATTAAATCAAGCGAAAGGAGCAGTTTGTCAAGGAAAGGAGAACACTATGACATTCCTAACTTGTGTTTTAGCTCGAGAGGAAGACTTTTTTTTCTTATTACCTTTTAATTCAAGTTAAAGAATAAATTCCATTATCTGAATTTTTTTAAATATTTCAAAATAAACCAAAGTTAGCACTAACTCTCCTGAACAAATGTATTGACATGCTCTTGGCAAAATTCCAGAAACTGACATTGGGGGCTTAGACACTTGTTTAACTCATATGCGATATATATGTGTGTGTGTGTGTGTGTGTGTGTGTGTGTGTGTAAACACACATCTTTGTGCCACATTGAAGAGAAGGCAGAGTTTAAAAAAATAAGGGAATATCATGTATCTTGTCCATCCTTCCTTTTTTCCCTCCAAATACCTGATATATATGTATATATATATATATGTATATATATATATATAACTTGTGACTATATGCACATTTTTTCTTTCTTAAGTAGAACCAGATTTATGTTATCATGTCATCATAATACATTTAAATACAGTCATAAATTTACTCAACTATATCACCATTTGTATAATCCAAGTCATTGTATGTGGTTTACAGCTATTTCCAACTTTGGGGCTAGAGAAGTGGAGGAATAAACTCTTTTCTAATGTTTAAAAAAACTGAGAAGAGAATGGATATTGTTAAGACATTTGCATGATGGCTGCCCACTGGGCAAAAGCCAACCACATTAAGGAGATTGAAATTGAAACAAGTTTGTTGTAGGTCATTGCAAACTTTACTGAATCTTTACACACAGAAGAGCACATTTGGAGCAAAAGATATTTAAAGTTTTAAATATATTCAAAACTACTAGCATGGTGTTACTTTTGTGCCAAAGATAGACTGAGAGTCTTATTTTAGACTGTCAGGAGCCAACAAGCTAATAACTAGCAGGTGATCTTGCTGGGTGGTCTACCTCAGATTATAACAATCCATGACAGACAGATTTGCTCTTATAGACAATGTCCAGGAGAAAATCATTTTAGGAAAGATTCCTGCAATTAATATGCTTTTCCTGTTACTGTTAAACATATATGACAATCACTCCATATTTACCTACCCTTTTGAGCAGATTTCTGCAGAACAACAAAGATGCACTGTCCTTTAGTGTTATATAGACAAATATATGACTTCTCAATTTTTAATGATGATCATATAGGAATTCCTAAAATTATAACAGTATTTATTAAGCTCTTTTATAGTTGGACTGCTCTTCTGATAGTCAAAGTGGCAATGAGAACTCTTGTCAGTCTCCCACGTGCCACCAGTTTGTTACTTCTAGATAATAACCAGACTTTCTACTACTCAGAGCATATTCTAAGAGGTTGGAAAACAATTAACCAAAGGTCACAAAGAGCTAACTAATAATTTATTATAGGTGCTAGGACAGAAGATAAAATATTGACTGAGTTTACCTATACATAACTTCACTAATAACTTAGTTATGAGTTTTAACTCTTGATGAACCTGTGAAACTGTGACAGGTGACGTTTAGCTAGCTAAATACTCCTAATGGATATGCATGTAAACATTCAATGTGGTAAATTCTTTACTTGATTTATGATTTGATTTTATGTGTGAACTTGTGATGAACTTTTTATCATGTGATCATGTGTCCTGAAAGATGTTTAAGTGCTGAGGACAAAGGGAAGACACAGATCAGAGCTGAGCAGAATTTTTTAGACAAAGAGTCAAATGAAGAATTTTTTCTTATCCCCCACTTTTCATTCATTCCATTACCCTCTTTTATTGTTAGAGAGCTTTCATAGGAAACTTTTTGTAACTTAGAAATAAATGCTAAAAATCACGTTTCAAAATGTCCCGTTTTCTTCCTACAACTTCATCTAGGATGCTGAAAGTTAGAGCTCTGCAGCTCCTTGGACTTTTTAGAAATTATGGTCAGCATCTCTGTATAGATAGCTAGACCATCCAGAGACTATCAGTCTTTAAGCCACACTAGATTCCTACTCTGTGTCCATTTCAACTTGCCTCAGACAAGGAGCCTCTTGGCCTCAGATCATTACAGATTTGTAATGAAATGAAATACCATCTGTTGAATTCATTAAGAGAAATCCCTTCCTGTAATTTCTGATAGACAATTCATTCATTCACATCTCTAACTTATTTAAGGGAAATCATCTGAGGCATTGTTCTTTTCTACTCATCAAATTTAAAAGCTATTGGTATCCTTTGTCAATGCAATTTTAAAACGTGTTAGATCCCTCCTGTTCCTTTCCCCACCTGCCCCAAGTCCACAACAATATGTATTCTATTTCTCCTTTCCAAGATTTATGCATTCCCCCTTAGGCCTCCTTGTTGCTAAGCCTCTCTGGGCCTTCGGGTTGTAACATGATAATTCTTTACATTAAAGTTAATATTCACTTATAATAGAGTCTATACTATGTTTGTATTCATGGGTGTGGATTACCTCACAGGCAATAATATTTTTAAATTCTATCCATGTACCTGCAAATTTCATGATGTCATTTTTTTCACAGGTGAGTAATATTCTATTGTGTAATATACCACAGTTTTTTAAAAATCCAGTCTCCGGTTGTTTCCAGTTTCTTGTTATTATGAATAATGTTGCTATAATCATAGTGGAGCAAGTGTCTTTGAGGTAGGATGGAAAGTTTTGGGAGTATGTGCCCAAGAGTGATATTTTTGGATTTTGAGGTAGAACTAACTGTATTCTATTTTCTCAGAAACCATCTTACTCAATTCGAATATGGCTGTACAAGTTTGGACTCCCAGCAGCAACAGAAGCATGCTCTCTTTGCTCGGCATCTTCAACAGAATGAGCTATGCCTTGTGTTTTTGATCTTAGCCCTTCTTACTCGTGTAAGATTGAATCTCAGTAATTTTGATTTGTAGTTCCCTGATGATATCAAACATTCTTTCAAGGGCTTCTTGGCCATTTGAGTTTTCTCGGTCAAGAATTCTCTATTTAGCTCTGTTCCTTATTTTTAATTGGATTGTTTGGTTTGTTGCTGGGACAGGAGGGATCAAGTGGGGAAAGTATGGAGGGAGAGAGTATTTGGGGAGACAACTAGAATTGGGGGAGCAATTCTGGGGCAAGATAGAAACCTAGTGTGATATAAATTCCCAGAAATCTGTTAGGTTGACCCTAGTTAGGATTTCTGAACTGACTGTCTCCTATAACCAAGCAAGTTTTATAACCTATAACCACTTCCAGTGGAGGTATTGAGATACCAACCCAGGCAGAGAGCACTTGACCTACAATTTTTGTCCTGCCAGCATGATGTGCTGGGGTAAATAAAGGTAGCACAGAAATTGTGGGGATGGCTAACTAATGACTGCTATAGCTTGAGACCCTTGACACAATAGGGAGTCCACTCCTGACATTACCTTAAGGGCCATAAACCAGAAGCTGAATATCCTAAAGACCTAGAATAGAACCAAATATGGCAGACAAAAAGTCAAAGGAATAATGCTTAATGATATTCTGCTATACTCATACATTGGTCCCTAACCCAGTTGTCATCAGAGAGGTTTCATGCAGCAACTGATGGAGGTAGATGAAGAGACCCATAGCCAGACATCAGCTGGAGCTAGCCAGTGGGATCAAGGACACCAAAACAAAACCCACAGAATCAGTGAATTTAAACTCACAGATGCTCACTGAGACTGAAAAGAAAATTGGGGGACCTGTATGAGTCAAATGTAGGCCCTTTGTACATATATTATAGTTGTATAATTTGGTGTTTTTATAGGACTCCTAACATAGGATGCAGGGGCTCTTTAATTCCTCCTTTATAGAAGCAGTGTTCAAGAGTGGAAGAGTAAAGTGATGAGCTCTGCTTTGGACAGGTATACTGCAACTGGACAATTGGACACTTGAGTATGCTACCCAGGATTCAAAGTTCAGTATGGAATTAGAACAATAGTTTCAGACTCTGTATGAGATTCAAATTATTTCTGTTAAGTCCATTTTGAAATAAAACCAAAACTAGAAAATTGTATTCATTAAAAGAAAAAAAAATACATCTCTCTCCATGAGGTGGATCCCTAGTTGAGCTGGTCACTGGACCACCTTTCTCTTAGTTTCTTCTACATTTTTGTCCTTGCAGTCTTTTTAGATGGGAACACTACTGGGTCAGAAATTTTGACTGTAGGTTGGTAATTCTCTCCCTCCTCTTGAGGTCCTGTCTTATCTACTGGAGATGGAATCTTCAAGTTCCCCTCTTCCCCGCCACCTCCCGTTGGGCACTTCATCAAAGATCACTCCCGTTGAGTCCTGGAGTCATCAAGGCCTGACACTTTTATTGATGCGATGGTGTGCTTACAGACTGGAGCCTAGCCTAGCATGCCTGCCCTCTGAGAGGCCCAACAAGCACCTTGCCGAGAAAGACACAGGTACTTAAACCCAATCCTTGGCCTGAAGTCAGGTACCCTATGGTTGAATTAGGAGAAGGACAGAAGTAGATGAGGAGGGTGACCCTATAGGAAGACCAGCAGTCTCAACTTGTCCAGATACCAGGGAACTCCCAGACACCGAGCCAGCAATGAGGCAACATATAGGAGCTGGTCCAAGGCCCCCAACACATATGTAGAAGAGGACTACCTGGTCTAGTTTCAGTGATAAAACCTGTGCTGAATCCTCAAGAG
This sequence comes from Rattus norvegicus, assembly GCF_021556685.1. NCBI lineage: Eukaryota > Metazoa > Chordata > Mammalia > Rodentia > Muridae > Rattus > Rattus norvegicus. Next base: position 263,152,255 of record NC_141534.1, on the reverse strand, counting down.
ACTTGGGGCCCCAGGGAGGGAGATTTCTGGTGGTGGGGAGCATTGTCTTTGGGACAGGCAGAAGAAGGAATGGGGTGATGAATTTCAGGGGTCGGGACCAGGAGTGGGAGCAATGACTGGATTGTAAACAAATAAATAAATAAAATTAAAATAAAAACTTTAAAATTCTGGCACGAAATAATAGTGTCACCTGTGTTTCTCTAATGAAATGACTTTAAATAGCATGAAGACAAAAGGAAACATCCTGAATATTTGACCAACTCAAAAAGTCAATAAACAAATATTACAAAAAGACTACTAGTGAAATTTTTTTCTTGGCCTTTACATTAGGTAAAGAATATCATCTTCGAATCATACAGCATTACTTGGAAAAGAAAAAAAAGTTTTATTTTTATGATCCTACATGAGAAAAGCCAGGCATGTTTCATTCCTAGTTTGTGGGAATAATATTTGAAATTTGATCTTGGCTTGAACTACATTAACAGTCGTTTTTTAGAAGTTTGAATAACTTAATCATTCACTGGAAATGATATACCCAGTTATGAATAATAATGTCAGTGGTATAGCAAGTTTATGTCTAGTGTTTGTTTCATGTATTATTTTAAAAAGTTTGAGTATATAATACATTAATATTAAGTTTAGACTATGATCTAAAGCAGATTGACAAAACTTATGCCTTGGAGAGAGAGGGAGAGAAAGAGAGAGAGAGAGAGAGAGAGAGAGAGAGAGAGAGAGAGGACAGCGTGTGTGTGTGTATGTGTGTGTGTGTGTGTGTGTGTCTTAAGTCATCTTTATCTTATAGGCAACCATCATTTATTTAGTGATTTTATGAATTTCACCATTATTTTAATTTTTAATTGATTTTTCCATTTATTTTTTTCTTTTCTCATCCAATACATCATGTCCACATCTTCCACTCTGCTTCTCCCAGTTTCTCCCCAACCTCTACTCTTATTCACATTCACTGCTTCTTCAGTTTGATACTTTAAATAATGTGTTTAAAACATAAAAATTACATATACTAATGGAATACTGTGAAATATTTTAAAAGGTGAATATATTATAGGACTGTGAAATAAGGTTTAAAAAAGTCAGTGTAAAAACTAATGGTTTATTTTTGCAAAGCATCTTAGAAAAAAACTACCCAACAAACAAATGAAAGCTCTACATAAGCTGTTATAGCTATTCATATGTGCAACAGAGTAGATTAAAACACAAAGCAATGAGAGGATATTAAAAGAGGCATTGTATATTAATAAATGGAACAAACTATCAAGAGATATAGCAATTTATAACATCTGTATATCAAATACATGATCCCCCAATTTCATTTAAAATAAAAATTCTAGCAATCATAAAATTCTCCAAGATCCTGACTACATATTGAATACTTCAATATTCCCTCTCATGTTTACAGGGGCTTTCCATATTAAAAGGCTGTAAAGAAAATCAACTGGATTTTACAAATATGTACAGAATATTCTAAGTGTCACATAGGGAATATATATTATCCTCAGGAGCACATGGAGCTGTATCTGAAAATTACCTTATCCTAAGCTGAAGAGAAAAGTAAAATAAAAAAAATAAGATAATTACTATCCCATGAGATCACAGCAAAAGAGAAATAGAAATCAACAATAAGAAAAACTTAATAAACTACAAAAATACTTGGAAAATGAACAGTACGGTTGAAGGAACATGGGATAGTCACAGAAATCAAAAAGGGGACTTTCAAATTTCTAGGGTAAAATGAAATTGAAAATGCCAACTACCAGAACCTTGGACACAAAGAAAGTGATTTCAAGAAGAAACCTCAGACCTAAACATGTTGATGTTGAAAAAGGTAAGAAGATCTCAAATAAATAATCACAGGTTGCACCTGAAGACTCCAGAAAAACAAGAAGCTAAGAAACATATGGCAAGAAATAATAAATGTCCAGGTATACATTTTATATTTAGAGATGGAAAAAATAATACGCAGTATCAAAGAATTGATTATTTGAAAAAGTTGACAACACTAATAAAGCCTTATTCAAAAAGTAACAAAAAGAAAGAAGGCAAGAAGAGCAACCCCAATTAATAAAACTGGAGTAGCAGAGAAAATGGTTCCACTGGACAGACTCCAGTGAAATACAGAACGTCCATCTACAATGTATCGGAAAGGTATATCTCAAAGGCTTAAAAAATCTAGAAGAAATTGACAAGTTTCTAAAAGCTTATGACCCACCAAAAAGGAAATCCTGAAAGTTAAAGAGCTTAAACAAAGAATTCAAAGCTGCAGTAAATAGGTCCCCGTAAGAAAACCCTGGAACCACCTGAAATCAATACCGAATTCTTTCACCCTTTCACATAAGACTTAAGATCAACATTTTTCAGTTTGTTCCACAAAATTGAAAGGTAAAGGAAACTTCCAAAATCATTCTACTAAGCCAACCAGAATATCAAAACCAGATGAAGACACAAGAATAAAAAATGATATAATTCAATTTCATTGATAAAAATAGATGTAAAAAAAAATCCCAACAAAATATTGAGAAACAAAATTCAAGAACTCGTACATCCTTCATTGTGAGCAATTTGAATTTATCCCAGGAATGTAAGTCTAGTTAAACATGCATAAATTATTGAATATAATATGCCTTGAAAGTAATCTCAAGGCCCTAAATCACATGATAGTTACCATACATGTGGAAAAGACAACATTCAGCATGCTTTCATGGTAAGGACCAAAGAGAAATTAAAAACAGATAGAATATCAAAGTAATACAGTTCACTAATGGCAATTTCAATGCTAACTCTACTAAATGAAAGACACCATTTATTCTAAAGTCAAAGATTAGGCAATGATGCCCGTTCTCTTCATTGTTACCCAACTTAGGAGACCAAGGCTTAGCTGTAGCAAAATTAAACAAGAAAAAAAGCATAAAATAATTAAAGAAAGAAGGAGGAAATCAACGTATAGGATTTTATGTGCTTTATTAGATAAGTTTTTAGATGTAACAAATTGCTTTAGTGAAGTTGAGGGACTCAAAATAAGCATAAAAACATCAGTTTGCATGTACTTTAAAAGTAAACTCAGAGAGAGAGAAATTGGGAAAAATAATCCATTAATAACCACTCAGAAAAGGTATGTAGAAAGAAACCCAGACAAATTGAAATATCTCTACAATGTAAATACAAGACTTTGAAAAGAGAAACCAAAGAAATTAGTGTGTAACAGGCATTTCAAGGCATATTTCAAAGTTAGTACTTTGAAAATGGCTACATTACCAAAAGCAATCTAACGGAAAATATCATTACCATCAAAATTCCAATGACATTCAACACTGAACCAGCATGTTAAGAATTGACATAGAAACACAGACGGCACAATAGGCAATCATGCCTAAGGAGCTCATGCAACTAGAAGTCCATTTTCAGTCTTTTGTTGTAGCCTCTTTATCCTTCAGTTTGCTACACAGAGGGCAGCATTACTTTTCTGTCTCAGACAATGTGGTTTTCATCCTTAGGTATTTAACTAGAATTTCTGTGTCGTTTCTGACTGTACTTAACATGTGAAACCCCTAGTCACTGGCATTGTAATGTGTTCGTGTACTAGCCCAGCAATTATAGAATAGACATGGTTCCTCCTGCAATGGCACTGTATGACAAGTCTCGTAATTTTTGTCACTTTGGATATGTTTCTATTAACTGATTCTCCTTCTCATTTTGTATCATTTTAGTGCATCTTTCAACACTTGCTAAATGTCAAGTTTTACGTCATACTTTGAACGTTTTACTTCCCATATCTGAGATACGATTAACATATAAAGAACACAAGCTAATAGATGCCCTACTGCAGTTTATTGACTCTGTGGGATATGTACGACAACATTCCATAAAACACAAAAATAAACCTGGTTTGAGAGCTTCTAGTGTGTCTGTGCATGTGTGTGTGCGTGGGTGTGCGTGTGCCTGTGCCTGTGCGTGTGTGTGTGCGTGTGCATATGTGTATGTGGTTCTGCAAATGTATGACATGACTTTCTCAGAAGAGAGAACATGTAGAGTTAAAATGCCTGGGTTTGTAGATGTTTTGTCAACATTGAAAATTTCAAGTCTAACTATAAATACATTATTATTTGGGGTACTTTTGACCCTTACATTGTAAAGTCCTAAATATGTTCATATGACATACTTCAAATGTCGTTTTCATTGTTTTATCAGTAATCATGTAAACTGAAGTGATTTATTGAGTGTTCTTGGGAAGGTCATCTGATTGATCCCCACAGAATCTCTGAGAGACCGATTCTTGCAAAGGAGTGTTGTGAGGTTTAGTATAGATCCACATAATTGGTTTAGTGGTGAAAATTTAAATTATCCTTGAATATGATGGCCGAGTTTTCTCTATCCTAACACAGCAACCTCACCAATAATTTGAGCATTGACATTTGAAGAGATTTTAAGAGTTCAGAATATAACTTGAAATTCATTTTTGAGCATTTTAACACAGTTATGAATGTAAATTGCAGCTGTTATCTCACTTTTAAAAGCTCTCAGAAAATATCCCAGACCTCACTATTGATTTCCTTCAATTTAGCATGGGATTACCTCCCACTGAGCATACTGCGCATTAAGAGTACATTTGACACTACTAATTTATGAAGTGTTGTGGCGCAGTCTGATTTAGTCTCAGTACACATATCCTGTTTTACACTTGAGGGGAACCATCTAAGATCAAGATATATTATAAAAATAAATAAAGAAAGAAACAAAGAA